>NC_056725.1:1078436191-1078520688 GCF_019279795.1 Protopterus annectens
CTTGGAGTTTGGCAAGAGAAACGTCCGAGCATATCAGGGTGGAGTCGTCTGCATATTGAATGCAAGTGGCTTTAGGAATGATCGTGTGTAAACTGTTAATAAATAGGGAAAAGAGAAGGGGCCGAGTATAGATCCTTGTGGAACACCGATATTAGTGGGGAGTAGGTCTGATAGCCTGTTTTGCCACTGAACCGCCTGCTTTCTACTCAATAGGTAGTCGTTAAACCAACTTATTGTTGATTTACTAAGATGAAAGGTTTGCAGTGTTTGTATTAGTAGTTGGTGGTTCACCATGTCGAAGGCTTTTGATAGGTCAAGAAAAAGCGCAGAGGAAATAAGTTTGTTATTGCGGCTTTGGTTGATTGAATCGACAAAGGAGAGAAGAGCAGAGGTTGTGCTGTGATGGGGGCGGAATCCATGCTGGGTGTTAGACAGGAGGTTTTTTTGAGAAAGATGGGTAATGAGCTGTTTATGAACACAGCGTTCCAAAATTTTGGCTAGAGGAGACAGTATAGCTATTGGCCTGTAGTTAGATGTTTCAGTGGAGGATCCACCTTTATGGAGAGGGATGATATAAGAGATTTTCCAGATTGAGGGGATAGAAGATTCAGATATAGATCGGTTGATCAGGATTGAAACAGGGTAGGCAATGGCGTCAGATGCTATTTGTAGGTAGTTGGCTTGGAGTAGGTCAGCCGCTAAGGTAGTTGGTTTGAGTTTTTTCAAGAGGGTACGAATGTAGGAGGTAGGTGTGGGTTGTAAGTTAAGGGGGACTGAGAAGGGTTTTTAGTTGAGGTTGTGGATGAGGGAGTATTGGTAAGCTGATTGGCGAGAGACTGGATGGTCTCCGTAAAAATGTATTGAAAGTGTTAGCTATTTCACCTGGATCTTTGCCGATGAGTTTTCCAGGGTGGGGGTGGTCGATTTTCCTGGACGAAGGAGATGATTGAAGCCAGCCCAGAATTTTTGGGATTATGTTGGTGTTTGTCTTGAAGGTGACAAAAATATTGTTTTTTGTCCATCAAGACGGCTAATTTGGTTGAGTTTCTAAGCTGAAGAAACTTGATCCGGTCCAGGGGGGTTTTGGTAGCTCTCCATTTATTCCAGGCCTGATCCCGGAGTTTAATTTTGGATTTGATGTCTTTTGTTAGCCAAGGAGCAATACGTTCCTTGGTCCTGGTCAGTCTTTTAGGAGCGTGAGCATCAAGTATCTTAAGGAAAGTGTCATTAAAATAAGAGACACTGTCCTCTAAGGAGCGTTTTAGGAGGACCAGTTACATGCTTTGAGGTCAGCAAGAAAATGTTGTGGGACAAAATTCTTACTGTTCCTGACCAGCCTGGTTTGGGGAAGGTTTGATGTTGTACATTTGTGTTTTAAGATAAAGGTAATAAGGTGGTCACTAAGGTCATTGGGAAGAGTCCCTGCAGTATAGTTATTTGGGGCTTTGTTAGTAAGGATCCAGTCAATGATGCTCTCCTTTTGTTGAGCATTCCCAATTCTGGTGGTAGATAGTATATTTTGAGAGAAGCCATGCAAGTTAATGGGGAGAGGATTTGAGTGATTGGAGTAGATGGACCAATCAATATTAATGTCTCCTAGTATTATGGTTTCTTGGGGATAGGTTGTGGCTAACCAATTAAGGATATGTTCAAGGTTTTCAATGTTATTTCCTGGTGGTATATAGACTACAATGAGATTAATACTTTTTTGTTTGTTGAGGGATAGCTTTAGGGCAAGCAGTTCAAGGTTAGGAATTTTTGGGGGTTGGAGGGGGTTCGTAGAGACGCTCAATGTGTTCTTAAACATGACGGCTGTTCCCCCACCCTTTCTAGTTAGACGATCAGATCTGAGAACGTTATACCCAGGAGGGATGATTTCTTCATCCTTGGTGCTAGGTTTTAGCCATGTTTCCGTTAGACACATAATGTCTGGGGAGTGGGTTGCAAGCATGGCATGTAAGTTATGGACCTTATTATTGATACTTCTTAGATTGAGGTGAAAGATAAGGAGGGAGCCTGCTGAGGTTCTAGCTGAATTCAGGATGTTGAGGCCTGGATCAGAGTTAGGGCCTGGGTTGGGGTGGATGTCGCCATCTTTTGTGATGGATTTTTTCAAGTAGTCAAATATTTTTTGGAGTTTAATTAGTAGTTTGAGAGTGTCCTTAGATCTAGGTGCTTTAGGGTGGCGAGGAGTAAGATGGGGTGTTTTGAAGAACTGGTTATTACTGGGGTAGTGAAAGGGGGGATGAGATTGGAGAGATTTTGGGAGTGAAGAGAGGTGTGACCATTTGGGAGGTGGGCTCCTACTAGGGGTAGAGTTTCGTAACTTGTTAGATGATAAGATATACTAAGAAGACATGATATGAAGGGGAGGATAGTAAACAAGTGTCTATCCATGGTGAGAGGAGAGGTTGGTGAGTATGAAATGCTGATAGAAAACCTTAGAAAAATAGGGGATATAAAAAAGCTAAGGGGGGAAAAAGGAGGGAGGATGAGTAAAGGTTGGAAGTGGGCGGTCCAAGGGAGTAGCCTTAGTTGTATAGGCAGTACAAGGAAGTGGGAGGGAAATGAGTCAGATTGAGGGACAGTTGTGGTTGGTTAGCCGTAAAGGGGGATGGGCTAAATGACCCTATAAATGTAGAGATAGTGGGGGCGGGTGGGAATAGGGGGCAGGGTGGGGAGTGGAGCGAGCCCGAGTGAAGCGAGGGCGAAGCGGAGCGGAGACTACACCACCCAGGTTTTCCCTGGGTCCTAAAGGAACCTGCGAATACAATGTAAGCTTGCTTGCTTTTCTTTGCTTTTAGTTCAATGTCCACTAGCAGAACTAGTGGGATAAAATAGCCCCTGAGAATTGCAGTTGGAATAATTGTAAGCCTCTATCCATTTCTTCCTAACTGTTATAAATACTTTCTGTTGTTGAAAAATATATTTACATTGTGGGCATGCCCCACATTTATATGTTCCCTTAGATTTATTGGAAAATATGGAAGGGGAATTATTACCTTCTAATAAATTCTTTATGTTAAACCCCTTCCGAAAAACTGTTTTAATGGTCTTCCCTTTAAATTAGGTAAATCTGTATATTCATTGAATTTAACTAGTAAATAAACAGATGTACCAGGAGTCCACACTGCAAATATACAGTCTTTAATTAGCTTTAAGCGCGATATTGACAATACACTTTTCGTCGGTTCAAATGACCAACTTCATCAGAAGCTTTCAAAAGCAATACACCATCAATTGACGAACACAACCTTAAAATAACCTTAAAATACTCTCATATACCAATTTACAATTAATTAATTGGTTAGGTAAGTGGTTCCACCTATTAGTGGTTATAGTGTTGCAACCAAAAAAACGAACTTGGTGGTGTAAAGTAACTCTCCAAGTTTAATGTTGTTACTGTTCTTTATGTTCCCTTGGTATTTACCATCCAAGTCCAAGCTGGTTGCAACAATATGAATCGGCCCTAAATCAATCACTATAATTGTGAGTAGTAAATGAGTGGATAAGTACATACTTTCGTTTTAAAACCAACTCACTACCTCAAAGAATCACAAGACAATACATTGTTAAAATCCAAACTGAATGCAGCCATATTTCTTGACCGCAACACCACAGTTATTCCAATAATTCAAACACTTGCCACCTAAAACGGTGGTGATTTTTCAATCCAGGTCACTCTGATGTCAATCTAATACTCAATTGTAATGACCCGGTAATTTTACACTTGGAATTTATGGTCTTTTAACTAGTTACAAAATAAAACTTATTCGCTGCCTTATTTTCTAATGTTTGGAAATCACTTGTTCAACACATCCGTGTTATTACCCAAATCAACGGATGGCTGAAATTTTACTTAGAAGAAAGCAACGTTGTTACAAGTGTATGGAAATTTTAGTTTAAAAATTGTTAACAATAAATATTATACAAAAATGGTTTTCTTAAAACATAAAATTAAATGTACATGTGTATGTCATTAAGGAGGGTGTATGTGTGTGTTCCTGGCAGTGGTAAGAATTAGAAGGGTTACCATCGAAGTTATTAGATGTTAAAGTTAATTGTGTGGACACCTTTATTGCATACCAATAATAGTTAAAAAAGCCCTTTGTTGGCATATATATGAGTTCACCTCTCTAGGTTCTTTAATTTAAGGATACAAGAAATTGATGTCATTTCATTTATACCTGGTTTCTGGTTAGCGTTGGTGCGTAACTGCCAGAGAAGTTCTTTCCTTTCTAGTTTAAGGGAATCATAACCTCCCCTAATATCCCTGGTCTGTTGGTCGATAACCCTGAATTTAAACTGGTGGTCGTTGTTGTCCAATACATGCCTAGCCAGAGCATTGGTGATGTTCATAGTCCTAATGCTGTATAAATGTTCATAGATCCTTTCCTTAAGCTTTCTATCGGTTTTCCCGATATAGAAAGCTGAACAACTAGTGCACTTTGCTAGGTAGACCACTAATTTGCTATTACAATCATATTTAGATTTAGATGTAAACTTATGCTCACCTATTACAAAGTTCGACCCTTCCTCTATATGTCTACAGTATTTACACATTTGACATTTAAACATACCTAATTTGGTTGAGTATGGTTGTTTAGTTCCTTCTAAGAGTTCCTTTAAATTAGGTCCTCGCTTATAAATCAATTTGGGCCTACTAGGAATTAAATTTTGGAACTCATTTTCATTGGTTAAAAACTCCCAGTTTTTCAGTATTATTGTATTGATTTTTAGGGAGTCAATATTGAAGGCACAACAAAACCCACAGGTGAAGTCGAAATTGTCTTTATCTCTATTTCGGTTCAAAGTATTTTCACCCCTACCGGTGTGACTGTTGTTCAGCAGTGGGATGTATATCTTTAAATTTCTTTTGCGCGTGACCTCCTCTATGATTTCACTTAAAAATAGAGGTGGATACCCTCGTTTGAGAAAGAATTGGGTCAAAGTTGCGCATTCATCTTGGAAGTCATTTTCCTTGCTTATCATCCGTGCTGCTCTAACCAGTTGCCCCTTGACCACTGATCTTTTCTGGTGTATGGGATGGCAACTGGTATAATGCAGCATGGAGTTAGAGTAGGTTTCCTTACGATGTATTTTGGATACCCACTCATTATTGTCATAGTCCTTACCAAGGTCTATGTCCAGGTAGTCGATGCTGTCCTTATTATATTTGAAAGTAAAAGTGAGGAAGTCAGTAGATGTATTTAGTTCAGCCATTAGGTTATTAATTTCCAGTTCGGTTCCTTGATATATGATGAATATATCATCTAGAAACCTAGTGTAGAAGGTTATTTTTGAAATTATCCTTTCTACCCGGAAAATGGTCTCCCTCTCCCAGTGGGCCATAACCAAATTTGCTATGCTTCCACCACTTGGGGAACCCATGGCGACCCCTATTTTTTGGTGGTAAAGTGCTTCTCCAAACATTAAATAATTATAGGAGAGGACTGTATCCATCAACTCCCGGACCAACTGAATTTCCTCTATGGGTGTCTTTGATAATTTTAACATTGCCGCAACCCAATCCATGGCTATTTCATGAGGAATTGAAGAGTACAAATCCTTAACATCAACTGTCACAAATAAACTGTCAGGGTCAAATTCAATTGAACTGATTGCCTCCAAAAAGGACCATGAGTCCTTAGTAATCTGTTTCTCTTTCTTAACATAACCCTGCAAGATCCTATCCAGAACTTTACTACATGTATAGGTGACACTTTTCCTTCCGTCCACAAGTGGCCTCATCGGGGGATTATTGAGGTCCTTGTGGATTTTGGGGATCCCAAAGAGTATGGGTGTCCTAGGTGTTAGCTGTTGCATATATATATAGGTTTCCCTGTCAATCCTAGCCTCCACATAAAGTTCTTCAATGAAGGCTTTGACTTTCTGGTAAGCCCCATTCATTTCATTGACACTTACTCTTGAGTACCCATCACCATCTAGGATAATGTTCATCCTATTACTGTAATCGTCGTTGGCCATTATAGTGACGCCTCCCCCTTTATCTGGTTTCATTATGCGCACTTGGGCTTTCCCAAGGAATGAAAGTTCCTCCCTTTCATTTCTAGTTAAGTTCTGTTTTTTGTGACTATATGTACTTTTTTGTTTTTTTATTTATTTATTTTTTTTTTGTTTTTTTAAATTCCTCATATCCAGTTCAGTTACTTTTTCAAATAACATTATTGTAGGATGTAACGGGGGGTTGAAAACACTTGACACATAAAGATCAGACCTCTGGTGTACATTGTTACCTAGTAAATGTGCCAAGTTGAGCTTTCTAGTGAATAGCTTTAGATCTAACAGAGTGTTAGCCAGGTCAAAGTGAGTAGTTGGAACAAAGGTATTCCCCTTAGATAAGAGTTCAATTGTATCAATGCTGATGTCATAATCAGTATAATTAAAAACTTTAAAGTCCCCACTTTTGTTAAGTAAAACCTTACACCCAGTGGTGTTAACTAAGTCCTGGACATCACCGTCCCTTTGATTCACCACCTCTTCCTCCTGGCTCCCCTTCTCCTGTTGTTCGTAGGTCGTTGGTTGGAAACTCCTTTTGGAAAATTTTGACCCTGAGTTGTACCTCTATGACAACCCTCCCGAGTAACCTGCTTGTCACTATTGCTGTTATGACCACTGGCTTGGTTAGCCAGTCTCTCACTTCTTCTGACTTCATTACTAGTCGAGGGACCGACATATCCCATATCATCGTCAGGGTCAACTAAATCATTGACATTACTGGCAGTCGATTGATTACCACTACCAGTGGCGCTCATATTCCTTTCTTCATGTATGACTAGTGTAGAGTTAGGTTGTCTAGGTGGTTTTGGGTAAGCTACCCCATTTTTATAATCCCTTACATCCCTTGATATTTTCTTCTTTTTAGTCACATTGAGTTTGGAAAGGTGTTCATCTATGCTTTTGAAACACCTTTCATACTCAAACTCATATCTCCGGTAGTCAATGTCATTTTTAATAGAAATGTCCAGCTCGTCAATTTCCTTAAGCAAGCCATTTATTGTTATCTGGTACTGGTCACGCAAGAGTTCCAACAGTTCTAAACCATGCTTGTCGAATAATTTAATCAAGGCCATGTGAAAAGGAGATCCTTCCACCAAGCCGGCAGGAAACTGCCAATGTCTTAACCCTTTCGGTACCACTTTAAGTTTAATACATTCCTGAAAGTATGCAACCTCAAGTTGCAACTTTCTGACCTTAAATAATTTCTCATCAAAAACGTTCAGTCTTGCTAGTAAGCCCTGGCTTACCTCGTTGCTGTCGTTGTTATCGTTTGTGTTGAAATTCGGTAGTGTGTCTCCGAAAGAGAATTGCCGCTGTATCCAGACTTCTAGAGGTGGAATTGTAGTTGTAATCCTGTTAATTCATGGCCCATCGGTAGCACTGTTGTTAATATTTAAACCAGAGGTTCCATTTCCAAGCAGTGTCTGGTTAGATCCGCTACTGCCACCATGAGCGTTTCCGTTGTTGCCGTTCCTCTCAATACTTCCATTTAAGGTAGTAATGCTGCTTTGGTTTGATAAAGTTGTGTCCGTCGGTGTAGCTCCGATTGAACTACTTCCTTCAAGACGCTATCCCCTTTTCCCCCCGAGCCCGAGCGAAGCGAGGGCGAAGCGGAGCGGGGACTACACCACCCAGGTTTTCCCTGGGTCCTAAAGGAACTCAAGTAATACAATGTAAGCTTGCTTGCTTTTCTTTGCTTTTAGTTCAATGTCCGCTAGCAGAACTAGTGGGATAAAATAGCCCCTGAGAATTGCAGTTGGAATAATTGTAAGCCTCTATCCATTTCTTCCTAACTGTTATAAATACTTTCTGTTGTTGAAAAATATATTTACATTGTGGGCATGCCCCACATTTATATGTTCCCTTAGATTTATTGGAAAATATGGAAGGGGAATTATTACCTTCTAATAAATTCTTTATGTTAAACCCCTTCCGAAAAACTGTTTTAATGGTCTTCCCTTTAAATTAGGTAAATCTGTATATTCATTGAATTTAGCCCATTCACCCTCAACTATATTTTTTATAGTATAAGCATTCGCACTGAAATTGGTAATAAACATGTTGTTATATGTAGAACCTTTTTCACCTTGCTCTGGCCCTATTGGTACATTAGCTTGTATTAGTCCAGTCCCTAAAACAGGTTTAAATTTCCCTTGTCTATTACCACATACCTCCCTTTGTATATCCATTATTAATTCTAGAGGCTATTCCCTCTGCAGGAACATTTCCTTGATCTTGTCACACTCTTCCAAAAAATCTACTTCCCAAGAAGTCATGTGACAAGCCCAAACATATTGTCCCTTAACTATACTGTTTTTTGATATAATGGATTTGAACTACTAAATCTAATATAAGTATTAGAGAAGGTGGGTTTCCTATATATGCTGGATTTAAACCCATTCTCTATTACATGTAGGGAAACATCTAAATAATTGACAAAATCATTAGTCACTGTAAAACTTAAAAAAGTGGCACTCTCATTTATATAATTAATAAATTCCTGAAGGACTTCATCTGTACATATATCATGTAGGAATCGGGTGTATAAGTTCCAAAACTCAACATATTTACTATTGTAAATTAATTTCTTTTCCCATACAGATAAGACCATGTCGGCATAAATGGGAGCACAATGGGCTCCCATGGCCACCCCAGATTCCTGTTTGTAAAATTCCCCTTGAAAATACAAGAAATTATTTTTCAATACCAATTCAGCTAATTCTAAGATAATAAAAATATCATTTTCACTAGCTTTGGAAGTACCCCTCAAGGCCTCCTCTATTCAAGCCAATCCTACCTCATGGTGTATGACAGAAAATAAATCAACAACATCAATTGTAACAAATTTAAAATTAGCTACCTTCAAATCAGGTGTGATACGCCTCAGGAATTCCCATGAGTCTTTTAACAAATGGGTATCCTTGCCCCAGTGGTTTTTCATTTTCCAATCTAAGAACTTGGATAAAGGAGAAATCTTGGATCCTTGCAATGCCACTATTGGTCTATAGGGGGGGATTTGTTAAATCTTTATGAACCTTGGGGACCCTAAAAATCGAGGGCACCCTAGGTGTTAAATTTTCCAGATATAAATATGTGTCATGGTCTATAACTCCCTGGTCAAACAAATCTTTAAGGGCCAGGTCGATTTTCTTTTACGAAATATTAATTTCATTAATTGATACCTGACTATATCTGGAATTATCCTGCAGAATGGAATACATTTTACAGTCATAAATGATTTTATCCATTAATATAATACCCCCTCCTTTGTCTGGCTCCATAACCCGGATGTTAGGATTTTTTCTCAAAGTTTGAAGAAGAATCCATTCTTTCTCTTCCATATTGGACCCCCACATATGGACCTTGAGTTTATTTCTGATTCTATTCTCAGTACTACTTTCTAGATTTTTCAATTGAGGGTGAATAGGAGGATTAAAGGTACTATGTTTTCTAAGTCCATTATTAGATGTTACCACTGAATTATGTCCAAACATATTTTCCAAATTTAATTTTCTAATGAACATTTTAACATCCAAAATGGTCCGAGCTAGTTACTACTCTGACTAGGTATGAATTTAAAGCCTTTGGTAAAAAGGTTGAAAAATTCTTGTGTCACCTCTAAGTGGCTATAATTGTAAATATGGAATCCAGCTTGAGTTACTATTTTGTACCCATCCCCTTGCTCTTTACTAATTACTGATTCTGGAACTATTGCCAGGCCCTGTTGTGTCCCCCTCCCCTCTATTGGTATTGTTCTCTGAAAAAAATGGTTGTTGTTCCCATATAAATTTTTGTTACAAATTCTTTCAGACCTACGTGGAAGGAGCTCAGGGTTGTTATCATTAAAGTCTGAACCACCTGCTGGTTCCCTTGTATCATCATAGGCTCCCCTATTAGTGGACAGGGCATTCAGATGTGTATCCCTTCCTTCATTAAATTTATTATAGTAGGTACGTGGGGGTGCTGGATACTGTATTCCATCATTATAATCTCTAATATCATGTTCAAGTTTTTTATATTTAATTTTAATTATATCTTCACATTTCTTGTCAATTTGAACCCTAATGTCATAGTATCTGTTCTTTTCAATTTCAGTACTAAACATTAAATCTGATGTAACACGCTCATTGTACAAGTCAGTGGATTCTTTAAGTTTACTTATTTCCCTTTCATTATTTCTAATTATGGCTTGAACAAATTCTAAGCCACAAACATTGAAAATATTCAACAAATCTTTGTGGAATTCACTGCCTTCCACAACATTATTGGGATATTTAGATATCCTTAATCCCTTAAGGTACAATGTGTTTGCTTAAACACTGGTGCAGGTACACATTATCTAAATGTAAAGTTTTGTACCTTAACAGAACAGTCTGTAATTTGTCCAGCATTTCCCTGTAAGTGTCATTAGTTTCAGACCTTATATAGGTACCCTCGGGGAGCTGAAAGGGTACATGTTGGTTAAGCCAGTCATGAAAATCCCCTGGTATGTTCCTTTCTTGCGCTGAAGATGTAGATGGTATTCCGACTGAACCACCATCACATGCACGCAAAATGTTAGGTGTAACCTGAAAATTTGTGTTACCACTTCCGGAACTGTCGGCTGGTGTACCTCGAGCCATACCATGATTGTCCTGTCCCGGGGGTAGCAATCTGTTGGTGGATAAATTGTCAATGCCATTTCCAAAAGAGTTGGAAGACTTAGCAAACAAAGCTGACAATCCTTGACTTACCGGTGTTAGTAAGTCTATAAGTTGGGTAAGTTGTCCCACAATCTTGCGGAATTCTCCAACCTCGGACCCCTTATGGCCCTCATTCTGCTTGTGGGTGTGGTACTGCCTGCACCGTCCTCCATAAATCAAACTAACAACCAAAAGGAGTACGGCTGGTATGAAAGAAACAATAAGCAGCACAAAACCAGCCACCAAGTGCAGCGGACCACAGCTATTTTCAAGATGTAAACCAAGAAATTGCCACGACACGTTTCCTGTGAGCAATAAACTGGAAACAAAGCCTCCAGTAAAATCAAATTTTATATATATATATATATATATATATATATATATATATATATATATATATATATAAAATCTATATACATACATATATCTATATATATATATATATATATATATATATATTTTCATATATATATATATATTTTCATATATATATATATATATATATATATATATATATATACATATATATTTTTTTATATACACACACATATACATATAATATATATATATATATATATATATATATATATATATATATATATATATATATATATATATACATATATATTATACACATATATATATAATATATATATATATATATATATATATGCGTACATTATATACATACATATACAGACATACATACATACACGCACACATACACACACACACATATATATATAAATATATATATATATATATATATATATATATATATATATATATATAAATGCAATATACAGATGTTTAGCAATACATATATATAAATATATATGTGCTTGTACATGTATACATATATCTACATATATATATATATATATATATATATATATATATATATATATCCATATCCTTGTTATGTGCAAACATGACTGCTGCATATACCTTCCCAGATGTATTACACCATATTTATCTGATATGTGTATATTTAGATACAACAACATACTTAATTCAACACTAATATCACTAACAATGACTACACAATTGTAGAAGTGAAAGCAGTTGTTCACTACTATTCAGTATGTGTACTGACAGATGTATTGGAAGAAAACAACAAACTTTCTCATAGCTGTGATGGCTTAGTGGTTAAGTGCTGTGGCTATATTTTGCAGGCAGGGTCCTGGGTTCAAGACCTGAAAGGGCTGTTTATTTTGTTGCTTGGCAGAACAAGAACTGTTGGATACAGTGTGGTTAATGGTTAAGTGCTCTGGTTATGTGTGCAGGGTCATGGGTTCAAGACCTGCAACGGTTGTTTATTTTGTTGCTAGGCGGAACAAGGGCTATTGAATACAGAGTGGTTAAGACAGTTTTGAGCAGCTTGATCACATTCCAGTCTTATTAAATAGCAGGGTAATGACATTTTTAATAAGTGCATTTAATTCCATGTACATAACATGTATCTATGTGCTGTCATTACAGTAGCAAGGGGTGTGAGTCTACTGTCTGGGACACCTGCGTATAAATGGCTTGTACAACACTATTTTCTGATTGAATGTGTTACATACATAGGTACTACTGTTGACAGTGCTTTCCCAAGTAAGAGCAGATTGCAGATTGTAGTACTGGATCAAGACACCCCTGCATGCAAAGATGGGATCCGAGTCCTCACTGTCATGTTATTGGTGTGTGAGCTGTGTGTCATTAGGTATTTCCTACTGGAAATTGATCTGACATGTGGATATTAACTGTAGACTGCTGTGTGTATAGGACATGTCACTGAGGGCTGCTGTCATGTAGTGATGGAATACCCATCAGTGTCAGATGTATATCTGTCAACAAAGTCATCATAATGCATAACCGGTTGGCTAGCTGATTTCTGTCTGTCCTCTGTACAGATGTGCAGATGTCAGGTAACCATCTTGGCTGCTTATAGGCAATCTATGCTTGAGTGACACTGATATGTCTTCCCAGCTGTCTTTTGAATGCTACAGCTAGGAATCCCCACCCTGTATGCACCACATCCCATGGATACCTCAACTACCCTACCACAGTCAACAGAACATGTTTGGGTACCTGTCTCCAAGACCGACACTGACCATGTTATGTAATACATGTTGCATACATGTCAACTGGAGCACCTCAATGGCCCTCTTCTGGAGGCAACCGGATGATTGGATCTTGCATTTAACTCTCAACCTGAGGATCACTCCCATGGCATCAGTTGATAGATGATCTGCTGGCAAATGGCAGGTGGCATGATACCACTGTACACACATCCCCTACTCTTCCCATCTCTCCATGGACAATATCCTGGTACTCTCCTATGAACACCTGCACCTATGGACCCCAGTACTGATAAATGTGTCAGTGTGCGTTACTGAGAATAACAGTGTCTGTGTGTTTGTAGACCTGTAGTACATAATACCCTGAGGCCCTTCACACCCACCACACCCCCATTGCCACAGTTAGATATGGCTGCTACTGTAATGGACATTACATGTACCTTGTTACACTCTTCACCCAATGGGCTACCCAGAGCTTGCAGTACCAGCATAACACTGTTGTTCAAATGGATAGATAGGTGTGGGTTACCCTCTGAGTTCTGTCAAGTATGTGTATGTGTGCAAGTGTGTATATTTGTAGGATACAGCATTCTGAGGCCACATTCTCCTAATACAATACACTTTGCCACACAGTATAAGGTATAGTGATGTTGTTGACCATAGGAGAGCCATGGCAATGCATCACCCTACTATCCATGTGGCATTTGCAATAGATGCATATCCCTGTAGTAGCACACTTGAGATAGACAAGGGGTTGTATTGCAGTCCTGGTCAATGTGTGATGGTGGGTATGTCAGAGTATTATCATGGGTTTCAGTGAGTACAATATCCAATGTGGGTTGTGGGTGCTGGTATACTGTCTTTACACCATGGTAGCCCCAGTACATGTTCCAAGGTCCACTGTATGGGGACCACTGTCGCCATCAATGATACAGGTAACTGATTACACTATCCAGCACAGTCATCCATGTGCTATGTGCAACTTATCTGTAACAGAATGGGAACACTGATAAGGTAGTTAGCACTGATAAACCCAGGTCTCTCAGATGTGTGTATGACTGTTATGTGTTTCTCAATGTGTATATGACAGTATGTCACACTATGTATTGTTCATAAACAACCAGTACATCCCCCATTACCATACTGTACAAGTCCTGGTGATGTTCTTCACTTAACATGTAACCTTGAATACACCTCATCCTAAAAGCTGTGTGGTGTGTGCAGTTAAGGCCACACACATTAGTAGCACTACGTACCTAGGTAGGGGTTCTAGTCCCAGTGTTGCCAAGTAAGAGTGTGTGTGTGTATGTGAAGGGATCTACTTCAGTTTGCAGAATATACACATCCCAGGAGATCATCTGTCTGAAAACTGACTGGCAAATGATAACATTTCACAGTTATTACCCTGTGGAAATTCATTCCATCACAACTAGTAGTAGATGTGTAAATGCCCTCTTCCCCACTGTATAGCTGTACAGCAATACTGAGGTTGGTATATATAGCTGGGTGTGGATCTTGTGGACACAGCCACCATAATTGTGGTTATTGTTGAGTGTATCTTCCTGCATAGTTAGCTGTAATACTGTACAGTTCATGTTAACAGGTTAAGTAGTTGTCAATCACACTATCTGTGGTTCTACACCCCCCCCCCCAAAGAGTAGGGCTGTCCCACCCACACCAGCACACCTATATTTACCAAGTTGAGGATTGCACTACATTGGGGAAGGGGACATATACCCTGCCATTACCATCGTCAATGACATTAAACTAGCAAACTGATTATTTCCCAATGTGATGTTGTGCCTATTCTGTCTTGATGGAATTACATAGGCTAACATGGGTTCCTTGCAAAAGTAAATATAATCATGTGTACAGTATTCTCTGTGTATTGCATCAACATCAAAGCCTCTGTGTGTGTGTGTGTTATACACAAACATGTGGTGTGTACCACCCAGTACACTTACCATTGTCCACTGTAGAAGGGCTGCTGACATCAGCCACCATGTACTCACCTGTATACACCCATCAGACCTATCAGGCATGTAGCACATGCAGTAACTATTATACAGACCTGTGACTTGTGTTCAGCTGTATCCAGGATATGGCACAGTCAAGGCATCACCACAGTGCCATATCCCTTGTAATAAACAACAGTAGATCAGCATCCTGCTGACACATGGACACCTATAACATAAACGGAATACATTATGGAGATCATAATTACTCAGTGTTAATAACAGCTATAATGCATCATGGCTGGACAGTTATACATCCTGAAATGTAAGCATTAAACTTTAGTGCTGAAAACATGTTACACTGAATTATATTGGTACACCATAGTATAGTCACTCTGTGCATCAGAACCATATTAGCCTGTCCCTGCATCGATGTTATGAATGACAGGGATGTGGCACAGGTATCATCATATGCACAGGGTGTTTTGTGGGTTTGCCAGAGACCTAGACTGAGCCATTCATTTGACAACATGTGTGTGTATTAGGGGGTTTCATTATTAATTGGGCTGTTACGATGTGGTGTGTGTAGGTATGGGGTTGCCCTAGCTGTGTTGGTGATGTGTGTGTGTGCATGGACACAGTTCTGTCATGTGGCTGCCCTATACAGGGATTTGTTGGACAGCTGCAGACCATACCTGGCAGGGTGTGCAGTTCACTATCTCTGGGCACTGACATGAGAAATGTGCCTGTCAGGGGTTCTACGGGCACTACCAGGTATAAGCCACGATATGGTACTCTCCCCTGATGATGACATATGTCTGCTGGATCCAGGTCCCTCTTGGGAACAGCCAGGGCTACGTTCACATGGCCTGATATGCTGTAGTGTAGACAGCGCCACCCCTCCCCCCGCAGTGCTTGGGCTGGTACTGGCACTACCGGAGCAGCTATGACTTCTTGCACATCCACGTCGCCCTCCAGCTGTTGGTGTTGCTGGCCTACGTCCACGTGGATGTCACACTACTCCCACCATATGCTCAAGCACAGACATTCCACAGTCAAGGATTCCCACCATCTCACCCAACTGTTTATCCAGGACCTCTGGAAAATAATGGTGGGCACCTGCAAGATCACAGATATTGTCAATAACAGCAGAATGAGTAGCCCGCTGCAGCCTCAGACCCTGTCTGGTATACCATTCCATACCTCCCTGTGCCTCCATGATGGCCTGAAACATGCATCTGGTGACAACAAATGTGGCACTTCTGACAAGGGCATGATGACCAGCAGCCCTCCTAGGAGCACCCCTGTACATCACCCTGTGTGGTACCTCACCGGGCATCTGGATATGGCTGCTGTGTTCAGACACACATGCCATAGACACCACACTCTCCTGTCCCATGCCACCACCCACCAACTACCCTCATCTTTAGCCAATGGTGATGGGGTATGTATAGGCAATGTGACTGTGTGTGGGGATGGGGAGGATAACAGTGGGATGTCAAATGATGGTGCAGTTTCAGACCCTAACAACCATGCCAGTGGCTCAACACACCTATCATCATTGTCAGTGCCTCTATGGACACTAACATCAGTTTGCCTGCAGAAGGGACCCTGACCCACCTCTCCACCTGTGAGGGGAAAACAGGAAACACACTTTAAGACCTGTACATCGTTACTTAACTGTATGCACATGCACACACACACACACACACACACACACACACACACACACACACACACGCGCACACACACGCACACACGCACACACACACGCACAAACGCACACACGCACACATGCACACACACACACTTACAGGTGAGGTTGCACAAAGATATTATGCACAGACCTCTCATTACCCATCTGTCAACATGCATGACATATGGCATTCAACAGCATCCACTGTAGCTATAGTCAATCCCTGTTACCAACATTATACATCTCTGTGATGCATAGGTTGTGTTAGTTGGTGATGCCCCATCCCCTGGAACAAACAGTTCCCATGTATACAGTATTGCTGTGCACCTGCTCAGCATCCTGGCATGTACTGTGCACCATACCTCACAGGTGTACACACCATTGCTGAATGATGTGTGTCAGTATTATTTGCTCTGCTGCTCACAGCTCCTATGTATTTGTCCGACACATACCTAGGATGATATGTGGACATATGTCATTAGTGAATGCATGATGTCTGATTTGCAGATCTCATCATCAGCGGTGCATGTATGATCAATAAAATACAATTACACTGTAAACCTTCAAACCATACTGTGGCTATGTGGAGTGTACACACCCTTATTGACATGGCAACCTCTTTCCTGATATGCCATGGGGCCACAATACTGCATATGTTACATTACACAAACCTGATATATGACATATGATCTGTGCAATCAAATGCAGTATCAAAAAAATGTGATAGCTGTGCAGATGCTGATTGAGATGCGTACAATTTGTGTGTGCATAAGTGTGCACATCCTTAACATGATGGTTTGTTGCAGCAATTGTTAAGTGTACTACAGCAGTCACTATTCCTGAAAGTGGTATACTAGCATGGGTCATCTGCATTTGCCAGTATTTGGTCACTCTGCCCTACAAATGTCCCCCAACTCTGCAAGATTGCAAGGTCAACTCATGTGCAAAGCCCTTGGAGGTCACACAGTGCTGTCACTATTCCTGTGGATTCAGGGTTATGTCTGCCGCAACTCATGACTTCAACTGTGTGCAGATACAGCTATTCTTAGCGAGCTTTGGATGTCTGCTTCAGTTCACTGTTGCGTTTTAGGATGACACCCCTCCCCATTCTCAACATTTTTACACATGCTTGACAACTATGGGCTATACATGAGTGTCATTTTGCAGTGTCCTGAATTCAGAACACCATGTGTACTAGCCTAGTCCCTGCTAATGAACGGCAAACATACAGATGTACACTGGCACCAGCAAGATACCAGTGGGGATGGTGGGCCTGAGGTGGGTTGAGGTGTTGCTTGTGCACCACATGTATCTTAATTGATGCTGTCTGTAGGTTTCCAACTTGGTCTTGGTACACCATTACACATTGCAACACATGCCTTTGGGGGACTTTTGATGTTATGTATATGCTACCTGTAGACAGCTCTGGCTGATGTTTCCTGTGGAGCAACTGTCCCATCTGATTACCATAACCCATGGGCCACACTTATGCAGAGTCCAGACAATTGTTGACACAGGTACTGCACAGCCAGTACTTGCAAGACATTGCTGCAACTCCCTCAGTGTTGCGGCATGTTACCAGGCAGCTTGCATGACCAGTTTGCAACATGTGTTGTCGTCTGTCTTAGATGGCCATCTGCTAATTTTCTACAGTAATGTTGTCCCATACATCCTCGTCAAATCGATGACTGTCTGCACTGTTTGCCATCGTATATGCAATGGTGAGGTAAGGCTACATGTCCCACTCCTGCGTGTTACCTATTGGATATGGGATCCATTCCATGGCTTGTAAGATGTGTGCAAGCCACGGTTGCCTCTTTTGCAGGTGTGTGGGCACATTTGATGGACAAACATCTTGGACAGCAGACCATTTCTTGGTGTGACATTGATGACCTGTACTTGCTGGAAGGTGCATACTCATGAAGAGTGAATTCTGTCAGTACCTCAAAAGCTGATTCCACAATATGATATTTGGAGTGTATGCACACATATGCATTCAGTGTTGTTAAGGTATGTATTCCCCATATTTGCTGTCCTAACATAGGATTCCATATTACACATTCATTGCTCATGTTAGGACCACATTACAGGTTGTAAGGGTTGTGGAAAGCAGTATTGTGATACGCCTTTGTGTAGATCTGTAACAGTTGCCATTATAATAGTGGTATATACACTGTTGCAGCACTGTATAAGGGTGATGTTTCAGACATGTTCATACTGTAGGCCATTTGTCCCACCACTATGTTCATATGCACACATCTTGCAATGACAGGTTGTTAGTTATATTACAGGACTCTTACATACCCTTCAGATATGCCATCATGGTGACTACTGTGATGCAGTGCAGTTAACAGCAGCAATAAGGGAGCATGTACCGCATGCATTATGGATAAGTGTGTTAAATGTGTACATGGCAAATGCCATGGACATATCATGGTCAGTGTATTTGCAAACCTGAACAAACAACATCATGCTTACCAGCTACAGGCTGCTACCCCAGAGGTATACCAGAGGGACCTACATAGTTGTGTGTGAGATGTGATGTCAGTAGCCACACCTGTGACATTGGTACAGGGTGGGAGCAGCATTACATTACATCAACAGTACAAACCCACAATACTACAGATTATTTATTTATTTTATTTTATTTTACATTTGTTGACCGGGATAGTCCGTCTGGATACATGTCCATTTTCAGCGCGGAGGCCGGAGAAAAAACTACATTGACAGTACTTCATTTATATTAATACAGGTTACATATATATTCATAATTAATAGGCACATCTGTTTACTGCAATGCAGCAACAGACTATATATATATATATATATATATATATATATATATATATATATATATATTTTTTTTTTACCACACATATTCATGATTAACTGTACAGATGCATACAGATAAGCAACAGTGGTCTACTGATGTGCCCTGGGACCTTACTTGCATGCTCCTCATCCACACCTCCACAATGCTATCCACAGGGTCTTGTCTTTGCTGGAGAACAGGTGCCCCGAGGCTGGAGAGGAGCTCCTCAGCATGTGTCAGGGGGTCTGGATGGCATGAGCCCCCCCCGGGGCTAGCTGGTCTCTCCTAATTGGAGCAGCATGCTGAAGGGCATGGCAGAGTAAGTCAGTGCAACAATGTCGGACCTGCTCATAACTGCGGTTATGCAGGCCAACATCATTTACCCTCTGGATGAGCTCGGTCCACAGGGCGGTCCTCTCCTGCAGGTCAGGGGCTGTACAGCCAAACATGGTGTGATAGTGCTGCACCAGGTGGTTTATAATAACCTCATTCTCCTGGGGGGAATAGACTGGCAAGCGCTCTCTTGACATGGTGCCTGAAAGACATAAAGAGGAAAAAAGGTCTGAGGACCTCATACTGCAAGGATATAATAGTTGTTAATTCACATCTCTATCTGCCCCCCACCATATCTTCAACAATAATCTGAACACACAACTCATCGGGTATGTTTACAGCAAACCTACTGCTGGGACATATATCATATTGTACAGCAAATTGAGCAATGTGTTTCTAGTCATGTTCCATGTTGAAACATATATATATATATATATATATATATATATATATATATATGTGTGTAGTAATATATGTATATATGTATGTGTGTGTATAAACATATATATATATCTATATATATATATATATATATATATATATATATATATGTGTGTGTGTGTGTGTGTGTGTGTGTGTGTGTATGTATCATTGGAATGTTTACTGCTTCCACATTGTAAATTCCCCATGGTAGACAGACTGTTCTGCATGATATGTCATTGATATCATCCTGACATCGTACAGCTGAGATGGATTACTGTTAACTTATTGTGCCTATGTTGTGTAGGGTCCTGGGTATGAGATTTGCAAGTGTTTGTTATTGTGTTGCAAGGCAGATCTGTTCAACGGCGGAGGAGGGGATGATATAAATGATACAAGAGGTACTTAATTTGGGCCCCCTCACCCCCATTAATGGTGTCTTTGGTCATATATTTATTTGTTGTATTCTTTTATATATCTATAAATACACATATATATATATATATATATATATATATATATATATATATATATATATACACACACACACATATATATATATATCTTTTACACACACACACACACACACACACATATATATATATATATATATATATATATATATATATATATATATATATATATATATATATATATATATATATATATATATATATATATATATATATATATATATAACATCAGATTTATTTTCATCTAACAAGGCTTAGTGGTAAATTACTTTGGTTATAGCGTGCAGGGTCCTGGGTTTGAGACTTACAATGGCTGATTATTTTGCTGCTGGGCAGAACAGGTGCTGTTGGAGACAGAGTGATTAAGGCACTTTAAAGCAGTTGTAAGCGGGTTTGCACAGAGCTAAGTGACACTTACGTGAGCTTAGCTTAGCTTATGCCCACTTACAGCCACTTACGACCGCTTAAACCCATGCTAATTTCAAATAAAGAAAATAAAAAAGGGAGATAGGAAAGTGGTTAAATTGGGGAAAGCAGAGGGACAAACAAGAGGAGAAACCAGTAGGGATGTGCAGGACTGGTGTAGGAAAGGACCATAGCTCTGCATTTCTTTGGCAGCAACAGCCACTTTCAATGTAGCCAATTTAAAATTTGAAGCCTCACACCCTACAGGGAGGTGTGTGGGCATCATACAATATGAATGATTGCTAGGGTTAGATTGTGTGCTGGGTACATGTCTGTGGGTGAAATGCAGAGCTATGTATGGGGAGTGCTTTTTTTGTGGGACAGATGTCCTTTTTTTAAGGTGTGAGTGGGATGTTAAGGAAGGATTATTAGTAAGTGTGGTGAGGTAGGTTTGGTAGAAGAGGTTGAATTTGCAGACAGACAAGGCAGCGAACAGTGGTGGTGTATGACACATGGCACCTTGATGGGGAGGGTGGTTGGGAATCTGAAGCTCATGAGCCCCCAGATGGTAGTAGTGGCACTGATGTCCCCACCCATTGGTAGTCACCACTACTCCTTCACAGCCCCAAACATGGCTGTGCTAGTGGCTGGGCTGGAGGGGCCACCTGCCACTCTAGCTGCGACAGCCTGCCCTCCACCTGGCACAGACGGTTATCCAGGTCTTTCTAGAGGACACTGTGCACCATGCCACAGACCTCATTCTGGGTGACAAAATCCTCACCGCGCCCACTTGTGGAAGGAGGGAGAGCCCCATCCCTTGCAGCGGTTCCACCCGAGGGTGGTGCAGGACCAGCAGATGAGGGAGGTCTGGGTTGGGTCCCAGACATGTTGGGACCCTGTGCCTCGGCCAGGTGGGGTGGGAGAGGCAGATCCACTGAGATCTGCCTTCCCACATGTGATATGGTGTGGAAATTAACAAAGAATATTTGTTAGTCATGCACAACACATTACAACATTAGTCAAAATAGCATGCATGGATATTCCCATTTACCTAAAACAGTGCAATTATAACAGTTCCATAGCAAACAGAACCCATGCATATATTGAATGACATTCAGGGTTGCAACAGCATGCCAGTTAGTGGTATGTCAGGCAGGCAATAAAATGATGATTCAACAGGAAATATTAGTATGCACACAGTTTAAACAATGATAAACCAAATGGAACAGTAGAGGTTTGTTTAGGAACATACCCATGTTGGTTTCAGTGTGATGGCTGGATCAGTTGAGTGGTGTGGGAAGGGAACAGATTCAATTGATGACTGCTATCAAGTATATTTGTCAGTATATTACTATTCACTACTCTACATTCTGACCACATTTACACTCTACCTGGGCCATGGGGCTACTACAGCACACCAACAGCTGTAGATATCAACAGAGCAATTGTACCCTTATTTTAGTTATACACATCAGACCTGTTTCTATACCAATTTATTTACCTGTGGGCATGTGCAGATGAACTGTGTGCATATTACATTGCTGTTTCTACACATATTTCAGATTCACATATTAGTTGCAGGCCCTGGAGTGTGTGTTGTGTCTTTCACATACATCTACTGTGACATTCTCTGTGTGCAGGTTTCTTGTCAACTGGGGAAACTATCCGTGACAGTGTGATTCTTGAGGGGCTTGTCTGGGCCAGACTGCAGAGTGTGGATGTCTAACTTGATCTATTTGTAGGACGGTGGCTCATCAACACAGCAATTGTACACCTTTCATAGTTATACACATCATACTAGTATTTCAATTCACATTTATTTACCTGTGTGCCCTGTATGGAAAATGTATGTGTTGCAGTACATTATTTTTTTCTATTCAGATTGCAGTTTAAAACTGTAGAATCAGAATGAGCTGTTAGTGCCAGTTTCTGGATTCGAACCGTGCTATATGTGCAAAATTGAACTACAGGCCTAGTCCTTATCAGACTGAACTACTTTGGAGGCATTGTGTGCTGCTTGTGACATTCCTATCTAGTACATATTTTTGTGCACAGTACTTTTATTATGATTTATTATGACATGTTGCATTATTTGTTTCCCATTTTCAGTACAAATTATGCATACATAACAGACATTGGTGTCACTGTTTTGAAACATGTGCACATTAGCGAGATTGCACATTTGACCGTTTTACAACTACATACTGCAATTTAGATTCCTGAGTACACAGTGTAGGTTTTAGGTCTGCACCTGTTAGCCTTATACATTTCTCAGTACATTGACAGCTACATACGGCTGAAATTGAAAGGTTAACTCAGGACAATGCTGGCAGACAAACAAGTAAAACATATTCTGATGGAAATATGCACTGTTGCTTTTTTCCAGTTATTTGACTTGCCCATTCTAAAGTATGCAGACAAGCAGTGCTAAATCAGTTTACCTCAGTTAATGCATTCTGCAGGACATACACATTTCTATTTATCAGGTACAAGTGAGATGACAGAATTTGAGATCACCTTTATTAGTTTTGACATACATATCTGTGTACGACTCAGAACTCCACAATTACTATTCCTGCATGATCTGCACAGGGGAATGCTTTTCATTTCTGTTATAGTAGCCCTGACATGGCACTTTCCTGGCAGGTTCACTCAGACATACATATTATAATATTCCTCTCCTGCATATTGTACCATGTTTTCTAATGATATCTGTATTACACAGCAGCTGGGAATACTCCACTGTAACTTTGGCAACCTGACACAGGCATTTATTCCTGACTTTTACAGCACAATTATATGTAGAGGCAGTAGTACCATTACTATAATTTTGATTTCTTACTGCTAATAGTAGGGGATATTCTGACGCAGCCAGGCTAGTCATTGGGCATGAGCCTGCACATTCTTGGACCTCTCTGCAGCAGCTGTATGGGGAGATCACACATTAATCACACCTGCACAGTCACAAGTTGAACTTTTTTCATACTTAGAGATACATCAGACTGCATACTTACAGACAGGTGGGACATCCGGAGCTCGGGCTTCTTGGATCCACTGGTCCAAGAGTGCACCCCTCCTCCACTTCAGGTCGTTAGGGTGATGATGTCCCTGCTTATCAGTCCAGGGTATGCCAGTGGCACTGGTGAGATCACATGCAAGCTGGTTCTAGACCTCTGCTATGTACTGAAAGCCCTGATACTGGCTCTGCACAACCTGCCATCATAGTTTTTAACTAGGAGCCCAACCATGACCCTGGACTCCTGAATGCCCCAACATTACACTCAGAAGTGCACACCTTCTCCAATGCCAGCCATTTTGGTCCTGCTATGTGCAATCCCAAATGATTATGGCTGTATTCCCGCCAGTGTGGTTTAAATAGGGCAGTTTTCCTGCATTTTTTCTTGATTGGCAGGTTTTAATATGCTGCACTATGCTTAGCTCCGAGCAAATCAGCATAACAATGCTTACACCAGCTAAGCAGAGCTGAAAGCAGGTAAAAAACTAGCAAACCATTCCTTAAATCTATTTTTTTTATTAAATTTATAAATATTTTTTTACATATTCCCACCCCTACTGTGCTATACATGAACCATATGATTGACATCTATCATTCACATTCCTTAGAAGTAATTTGCCAGAGGGGGATATAAACCAAGCATGTTCTACATGCTATACCATGGCAGTTCCACTATGCTACAGCAGCCTGATAAAGTTTTCTATCACAGTAGCATTTGTCTATCATTTTCAGGATTTCAGCCAGGCTAAGCATAGCGGCACGCCACACAAACAAGCTGCGTGGTGCTTAAACTTCAGACTTATTTCATGAAAAAAATATATATTATTACATGTTTTTATTTTTTATTCCTTTCCTCTTGCCCTACTGTTTCCATGCATGTAGGGCAAGAGTGCATACATTTGGGGGTGTGCACTTGAAGGCTGCTGCCTTCTAGGTGTTTGTGTTTTTTTTTTTTTCAGTGTCCACAGACACTGAAATGTTAGCTGTTTATATTTCAGTGTCTGCAGACACTTGTTTACTATATAATATTAGAGCCAGGCTCTAATATTATATAGTTTGACACTCATCTGTGTCAGAAAGTGCCATATGGCACTTTCAGAGTGAAGGAGGCATGCTTCAGGTGCAGGCACTGCTGACACATACCTGCCCTCATTCCTGGTTTGTGTCCATTTAGTTTAGATAGCAGCCCGCCTTCATGCATTGGCAAGGTGCACTGCTATCCTAAATGGACACAAACCACTGCATGCAAGAATAGTCTTATTCTTGCATGGAGCTTCGTGAATCCAGGGTTATGTGCATGACACTCATATATAACTCTCCCTTAACAATGATATCACTGTTACTGTTTACATTTGCATTATGCCTACATATATGATTGCACATATTAAAAATATATTGATGATCATCAACATACTATACAAGACCTTATGTTACGTGAAGCATTAGAGGATAGTTATATATTGTTACAGCAGCTGTGAACCTCAAGCAGTAAACACCAGTCAAGGTCTGCCAACAGCACTAACACCACGAGTCAGTACTAAGCCACCAAATAACAATATTTAAAGGGCATGCATGCTTTATAATTTGCTGAGAACCACTATTATATATATATATATATATATATATATATATATATATATATATATATATATATATATATATATAGCTGATATTGTCATGCTGTGTAATACAACCAGAAAACAAAACTTGTATGCATTAGAGTAATGATAAACTCAATATGCCAATTAAACACAGCTGTGTTATCATTTAGGTTGTGTCAACAAACAGCACATAATCTTAATGTAAGAAAAAAATGTTAGTAACACATAAGGCGACACTTCATATCAAATTAGGTGTACATTAATGTTATTTCCAATAAATAACTAGGTATTATACATACCTCGAAGATGCATCATGGGAAGTCTAACATAACATTAGCATGCCTAAATGTCATAGGACTACACATCTAAACTTGCAGAATGAAATATGTTAAATATATTTTTGGAGGCATAAAAGTGGGAAGTAATAACACATACGTGTCTCCCTCCACTGTTCCTCAAGCCTGTGCATGCATTCTATGAATGGAGCTCAATTTCTGGCATGGTTTTCTGCAGCTGAAAACAGAAGAAAAGCTATGAAGTATTATAGGAACAAAACAATTGTTTTAGACTAGTACATAATGACTGCTATAAACAACAAAAGATCAGTGAAAAATGTAGGTATTAATACATGTCAGCAAACAGTGCTATATGATACAGCATCATATTTTGTATTTTTAGCCACTGATGTTTCAACTTCAATACTATACACACGTGGATAACAGATGACAAACTAGCAGAAGCTAGATTGAAACCTACACCTTTCACCTATGTTCACACTACAAACCAGAACCTTCCCTGCCTAGCTTATCTATCTTTCCAGTGACTGCAAGATGAGATAGAAGTCAGACACCTTACAACCCTGAATACACAGGTAAAGCATTGCATGCATTAACAATTCTGCCAATCTAAAATGAAATTGTGTAAGTGTGCATACATATCTAACCATGTGACGAAAGACCTAAAAATGTACACATTTGTTGTATGCTGAACTTTCTGTCTTGTTACATCATAATAAATTAAATGTGTACACATGTATATGATGGATGATACTTCAACACTGCAATCTTCCTATATGTACATGTGCACGAATACAAATAAATACCTTTGCATGAGTACAAAGAACGATATCTATAGGTTGATAGATATACCTATGTGTGTAGCTGTACATGTGTTTGTCTTTTTATATAGATATGTGCTCACATATTCTAGCCAAACTTGAACATGTTTGCATATATTACATACAAGTGCTGCCATGTGCATTACATAAGATGCTATACACATTTAACATCACAATGTTCATAATATATGCAAATTGCTTTGTGTGGCATAAAATGTTAACATCCATAGCATAACTGAATAATAGACTGGAACAAAATATGATACCTCTCATAACACATTTTCTGCAAGTCACCCCTATGTAAGAATAATCAATCTAGCCAATGCTGTACATGTCTGTGGTGGAACTTGAACACCAAAACTATGTAAGTGGGACTGTTTGTTATCATATATCATCACATTAGCAGCAGTGACACCCCTATTTTATAACAGCTCACACATCCAACATGTATCTTAAATTTGTCATATGCGATGTCAGCATTCTCACAAGGGTGAGGCACATTAACATGCAATACTGTTGTTTATACCTAACTAAGTTCTACACTCCATTAGCCACAAGAGTAAACATTAACATTTAATTATAAGTACATGGGATCCGTCAATTTGTTTGAAGTTTCACTACTTCGAACTCCACTTTACCGAGTCCACTTGTTCAAAGTAGTGAAACTTCGAACACTGACTTCGGCAGGCAGATTATAGCGCAGAATGGGAATATTCCCTTTTCTCCGCTGTAGTGTGATCCTGGAGTTGGTATATTTAAGTAGGGGGTGTAAGGGGCTGTGGGGTGCAGGGGGGCTTGCCCCCCTGCAAAAACATGTTTTAGTGTTATTTTTTTTTGGGTAGTAGACTATAGCGAAAGTTCACTTTCGTTTAAGTGGACTTTCGCTGAAGTGTAGGGTCTACTGTTTAATTTTAGGGAAGTGTATTTTCGATGTTAAGCAGTAGATCCAAGTACACATATCCATAAGGTATAGCCATGTGCAAAGGAAATGTGAGTACATCACTGTACACACATATTGTAATATGGGTCATGCTAGAAAATCTGAAGATAATGACAAATTGCCCATTTATCAGTGGTATAAAAGATTTGACAGTACACTGAGTTTAACTTTCATAGTTTGCAGGAAAACATTTGTTTATGCTTGAAACACATGAGTAACCATTAAAGGAATTGGTGTACAACTGAGGAAGTCAAAGCTACACCTGCAAAGTAGGTAGAAGAGCAGTCAATGACTTTGCATATAGTGATAACCCTGCAGCTAAAACACAGTATAAGGATTACAGACTCCACTTCTTGTACTTGAACTGTGATAACAAGACCGGCATGTATTTTAGCCATGATGACTTTCATTGGTCTTAAATTTATAAAGCTGAAGAAAGAACTGATGGATTATAAAAGACATTCACACATACATCATTATTAACAGAAGCATATTGTATGGTCATAGGATCATAGGAGATTACTAGGTTATCTACCTGGAGGTCATTTTATCCCAATGTAATACCATAGAAATGTTAGTTAATACCCACAATTGCATTTAAATATGGTTGCCCTTGTCCAGGAGGGTTGTGGGTGCTATCCCAGGTAAGAATTTACAGTGCCCCAAAAACTCAAGGTTCCTCTTGAACAGTGTCATAGAGGTGCTCTGTTGCACATGGATCAGTAGCCTATTCCAAAGATACAGCAGTTGCTGGGAAATAAATCTGTCCCTCCAGCATATCCTATTTACATTTTAGGCCATATTTAGGTCACTGGAATGGGTAGCCTTAGTCCCATTTGCTTTACAGATATGCAGCAAGTTCATAGGTTCATAGGTTCATATGTGTGTACTAGGCAATTGGCCCTGGAGCCTTTACAAACCTAGCCCATAGGATTAACCTGGCATCGTGCCACCTGACCTTAGTTCCCATTGCCTCTGTCGTGCAGAGCCACTGGAGTGATCCCCAGGGTGAATTTTCTGTTTCCCATCCACTCATCAATATTTCTCTTGAACAAGGCCAGTGAGGTGCTCTGCTTGACATGTATGGGAAGTCTATTCCATAGCAAGGGCAGTCTCTGGGTTATGAACCTGTCCCTCTAGCATGTTCTGTTGATTGTGGTAATGAGGTTGAGGTCTTTGAAGTATGTGGCTCTGAGGGATTGGGATTTCTTTAGATGTAGCATTTCTAATAGAGCTGGCTCAGACATGGCTTTATAAGTCAAGCAGAGATCACCTCTAAGTAGGTGAAATGAGACAGAGAATAGGTGGAGATTTTTGAGTCTGTCCATATAGGAAACTTATTTAAGGCCTAGGATCCTCTTTGTGAGATACTTTTGTGGCCTCTCCAGTTGTTGCAGGTGTCTAGTGAGGTGCATGCCAAATGGGGCATTGTACTCGATGACTGGCCTAATGAGGGAAAAGTAGAGGGAGACAATGACCTCTTTCTTCCTGGATGCAAAACCCTTAGTAATGAGATGTGCCACATAGAAGGACTTTCTGACCACAGTGGCAATGTGGTGGTTAAAAGAGAGGTTGCTGTCAGCCTGTGTTCCCAGATCTCTTATAACACCTTCTCTGCTCAGTGGACTACTATCAATGTGGTAATTCATGGGAACTGGGTTTTTCCCAAAGGGGATGACAACACATATTTTGGCATTGAACTTAAGGTCATGGTTCTGACACCAGTTGTTGGTCTCAGTGAGGCCTTTCTACAGGTTTGAATCTTAGATTGCTCTGTAAGCCAAACATAAGTTTCCCCTAAGAAGTCTAGAAGTACTATCCTATGAACCTATGAACCTATGATACAGAATATAATGACAGGGATTTTAATCAGTCTGTGTAAGGCACATGCTGGAGTTCCTTGATCTTCTTTGTTAGAAACCTCTGAGGTCTCTCCAATTCCTGCAGGCACTTTGTACAGTACATGCTGAATGGGATGTTATACTCTATTATGGGCCTGATTAATGGCCAGTATAGAGGGGTTATAACTTCTTTTGCTCTCAAGGTAATGCCTTTAGTAATCAAGTGTGCTATGTAGAAAATCTTCCTAACTACAGCAGACACATGAGCAATGTTAAGGTCACAGTCAACTTATGTCCCCAGGTCACTTACCACTTCATGGGAACTTAGGGTGTTGTTGTTGATTTGATAGTGTGAAGGGACATTGTTTGTGCTGAAGGTAATGATGATGCATTTCTTTGCATTCAGTTTGAGACCGTGACTAAGACTCTAGTTGTTGGTCTGTATAAGACATCCCTGGAGTGACATAATTTGGGAATTCAGTAATTGCACACAGTTTGCAGTCATCTGCAAACTTGGTCAGCCACAACCCCTCAGCTTTGACCTGAACTTCTGAGAAGTATATACCAAACAGTAAGGGTCCCAGCACTGACGACTATGGTACCCCTCTGGTAACAGGTCTGCTGGTTGATATGGAATCACCTACTTTGATAGTGTGTGTCCGGTTTGTGAGACAGTTGGCAACAAATCTTACAATGAAGGGGTTTACATTTAGTTTGCTAAGTGTATCAGTAATGTTAGAGTGTGGGATTGTGTCAAAAGCATTTGCCAAGTCAAGGTTTGCTTTGTGCACAGATTTGCCCTTGTCAATGACTCTGGTCACATTTTCAAAAAAAAAATCCACCAGATTTAACAGGCAGGATCTGCCCTTCAGAAACTCGAATTTTGTAGGATCTACGGTTTGGAGGTCACCTATGTCTTTATTTATGAGGTCTATAATGATATGTTCTGTGGTCTTACAGATGAGGCTGGTCAAGCTTATAGGTCTGTAATTCCCTGGGTGTATTGCTAGGCCACTTTTTTGGAGGGGAATAACTGTTGCTGTTCTCCATTCTGCAGGAACAAAGCCTGTGGTTAGACTATGATTGAAAAGGGTACTTAATGGTGATGCTAGTTCATGCTTTAGCCAGTTTAGAAGACAGCCTGGGATGCTGTCTGGTCCCATAGAGGCTGTGTTTTTTTGCTTTGGACAAAGATTTGATGATTTGTTCTTCAGATATATAGGGTGAGGGGAGAGTTTGGGGGAAGGTTTGTGATAGGTTTGGAGGGTTTAGGGGAGTGAAATTTTCACCAAACCTATCCACTAGCAAGTTTTCTATCTCTGTGGAGTCAGCATGTGTGATATTGTTGGTCACTAGTTCTGCACATGGTTGGGTCCTACTTTTTAGGCTATGTACATAGCTGTAAAAGGCCTTATGGTTATCCTTGGCTGTGCTTGCTAAGTTTTTCTCAAAGAAGCCTTTACAGAATTTGCCAGGTTGTCTTATTTGCCTGTTGAGGATGAGGAGGGTGCTTTTACATTGTTAGTGTTTTGCCTTTGTTTTCTTGGACAGTAACTTTTTTGAATTTATTGTAAAGTTTGTTGATGCTGGACATCCACCATGGCAGCTTGTTTTCACTGGAGCTCTGGCTTTGATTGTTTCTGCTACAACCGAGTCTATACACTTATGCAACTGAAAGTACAGGGCTATAGTGTAAGCTTTGGAGCAGTTAACACTTCCAGCTGGGGGTGGGGCTTGGAATGCATTTATACCTTCACCTAGGAGGGTATAGTTTGCCTTGGTGAAGTTTTTAAGTCTGATTTCACCCTTTGTGAGTTCTTGTGTTATTGTCATCTCAAAGATGACTGATTTGTGGTCAGATTTAACTAATGATGGCATGACAGTTGCAGAAGTGAATCTGTTTGACATGTTAGTGAGGACCAGATCTAGAATGTTTATGAGCAATTTGTTCCAGGCCATTAGAGTTAGTAAAGTCAAGGAACTTTTGCACTAGTGAGTTAGGACTAATGTAGGTTTCTCTGTTGATGGTGGGACATTGAAATCCCCCATAACCAGAGTATTTGCCAACATTTGAATTGTCTCCAATTTGATCAAGTAGGTTTCATGCGTGTCATGACCCATGGAGGGGGATCTATAACAGACTATATCTTGAATGGGGGTCTTACCCACCGAAATATGAACATGGAGCAACTCCATGGAGTTGTCTAGTCTAATTAGATGGGCGTGTGCGAATTTATCGCTAATATAGATAGAAACACCACCTCGTTTGGTTCTCATGTGTTAATTTTGTGGTCTGAAGGTGTAGAAGGCATTGTACCCTTGCAAGGCCGGGGTACTCTCTCAGGCCTTGAACCAGATTTCTGTGACTGCACAGACATCTACATTCTTCCAATGATAGAAATGTTTCTAGGGTGGGCAGGTTTTGGTTTAAGCTCCTAGCATTTAGTAACATGACCCTTATTTATAGAAGCTTTGCCGATAATGGAGAAATGCACAGTCATCAATGACCTAAATGCTGTAGGCATCAATGCACCATGGTTATGCTAGATGTATAAAAATATCTAATGTGCAAGCTCTCATATATGATGCGCAACATTAAATGAGCTACTGCCAATAATTTATCCAAAAGAGGCTATACTAAGATTTGAACCCACACACAGGGAAAGAACATTTATTTTCACAAATTGCTTAATTAATTAAGTTAATGGACATCACATTTCTTTAAATGTTTTTAAAGCATATATTATAGAATAACAGTACTAAAATTATATGTAAGCATGTGTAAAGTTTGTATTAATATACAGGTATACTAGGCAGCCCTGCATAATTTTTACAAGTGGCCAAGTACAGTTGCAGATAAATTCAGAATGCATTGAGAAGTGAATATCAACTTTAAAGATTAAAATGCATTATTTTTATATGTAAATTAATATTAGTATTTCACATATTCATGGAATATGCAATGCATCATGTAAACACATATATATATTACATACATATATGATAAAGTAGGTGTTAAGGACTGGAATATGTTACTTACTGTAGGCAAAATGTGGCTGGCATCAGACCACTGTGACCCTCTATCGAAATTCCTTGGTATACCTCTGGTATAAATCATCATAGCAGTGATGGACCTGCATGGTAGTCCAGTGGATCCCAGTTCATCAGTAGTGGTTCATCTCTGTCTGGTTCCTTATGTCAATCAATCATCAATATCCTCGGGCGTGCTTGCATCCTCTCTGTTCATATCCAGCATAGATGGTGAGCATATGCATCATCTTTTCTTCAGTTCAGTTTGGTGCCCAGACTCACTGAAACCTTGTCTCACTCAACAACCATGTTATGATCGTAGAAAAACCTTTTACAAACACTTCCAAAAAATGCAAACTTAGGGCTCACTCAGTTGACAGGTAATAATGGTATGCTAAGAATATGTATCACAATTTTATTTTAAAGTTGTTGCCTATAGGATGGTATCAGACTATTGGAAGGCACTGGACTCATGTTGCAGATATTCCTGTTTATTTATAACTACTGGACAACTGTGGTGAGCACTGTACACTCATGCCAAGTGATTGGTTAATGCATCAAGATTCAAGAACTTATGTGGATGCTTGCTATTAGGATTCCAAAACACTGATTGCTAGTGAACCTCATTAATTATGTATGGTGCAAATGGTACTTCAAATCTGTATGCTCTTATCTAACTTCACTCTGAGATACAGCTGACTGAAAGCTAACATCTAAAGGTAAGCAGCCACTGCTTGCATTGCTATCATTTAATACAATGCTATTATCACTTACCTATGTTCATAGTATGCTCTGCAAAACAAATGAAACATATTTTATTCATATGTTAAGTGCAATTCTGTGCATTATAATCTGTCTGGGTTTATGTCCTTCACTATCAAGGAGGGTTTCCCCATATGCAGTTGTATGGCTACAAGTAAACCAGTCCCAGTCAACTACAGATATGGACTGAATCAACATATATCTCTGTAGTTACTGGAGATTAACCTATAGAGTCTGAAGAATGTCTGTGGAGAATGATGACTCGTGGAGTTTCTCAGCAAGTTGTATGTTCAGTGACTGATTTACATATACTCTCTGATGCATAATCATATAGTAGTAGTTTTAATTCAGTTCAATGGGATACATACCTCTCAAACTCTTAGAGCAAGAAATCTTAATAAAGCCACAAATAATGGGGGGAGAAAGACCTAAAAATAGGAACACTTTTTAAATATTGCTCTTACAGACTTAGAAAGTTTATAACAGGTTTTATATTAGCATGAATTTCCTGAAGGATATGACATCTGAAACAAAATCGTTTGTCATTATTTTCTGAATTCAGTCCTCAATGGTTTGCCAGTGATTTTTCCAGAAAACCACACTTTTATAAAAAATAGGCCAAAAATATGATGCAAAAATCTGGACATTCTGGAAAAATCTGGACAGCTGAGGTATGATGGGATATAGGCAACAACAGGATTACTTAGCATTTACATCGTTTATTCTTGTTATATGTAGCCATGACTGCATAACTAGTCACTTTCATAAGCTGATATTTAACTGCCTTGTTTCTACAACATTTTCAGTAATTGCTTTGTTTAGCATATCTTGGTGATTATATTTCTGATGTTGTCTGTCAGTGACTATGATAACATCTGTGAATCATCCTACATACCTGAGGTAGAATTGGCAAGTGTGTTTTGATGTGCATGTAACTGTGGCAACACCATTGCTACAGTGCTGAAGTTGTGGCACATAGGTAATGTGTATGGCTCTTATGTGTTATAATATCCACTGATATGGGTTCAAATCTCACTTCTACACTTATGACATAGATGAACATGTGGAACAGATTGATCTCTGTGCACATGTATGTTCATGATGTTAGGGAATATGGTACAGCTATTCAGGCATGTGTTTTATGTTCTTTCTACTTATCTGAACATGGTAATATGGAAAATACAGATTGTTTTGCATAGCTATGTACAGTAAATGAGACATGAGGTATTCATTAGGTGTTTGCTTTGAACACTGTCATGTCAATATATTAACCCATATATAAAATCATAGATGTGCATATCATCCAGTCATTCAGATGTCCAAGCAAATAGGACGGAGCATTTTTTACCTCATGAAAATGAAATAATTTTAGAGGCTCTGCCCCAGCATGGCTAGAACCTGCTCAGACAGACAGACAGACAAGCATTACTGTGTGGTGAAATCAACTGTGGACTGGTCTTACTAACATTATCACTGTTATGGGTGGACACAACCCATTCAGGCAGGCCTGCCGGCGATGTTGCTCTGACATGATCCTCCATGCAGCCAGCAGACTCTATAACTATAAGAGACAGTGAAATACCACTGGAGGTGGGCCACCATTTCCTCCCTCTGATGAAATATCGATGCTCCTGTTCTCCATTCATTACACCTGCCAAGATTGTCAGATAACTGGGAGAGATATTTAGGCAGGTCTTCCAGGACATAAAGGTATGTCTGATGTTCACAAGCACTACAGCATATACTAGTGCTCACTGAAGGACATTCATTCACAATTTTTACCATAATGTATTATTTGTTTTACAAGAGAAGAATTATGCTGTGACTGTGGCAGCACACCTGAAGCAGACGCACAACGTAAGTGTAATAGCAGGTTATCTTACCCACATAGTGCTTATGTAGCACTGTTAGTAACATGTATAATGTTGTGTGAATCAGATGCATAGCCCATCAATATCATAACACTGGCAGCACATGTCACATAAGGGTCTCCATAGTCTATTAGTGTGATCCATAGCTTTTGTGTGCCTATTCCTCCTTTTATGACTGTAGAGTATATTCACATGTTGTTTGTGTTCCATTTCAACAGACAGATACATCTTTATGAGACACATGCCATGATTCATCAAGCACAAACAGACCTGGTAAGGTTGCTCATATTGTTGCTACAGGGCAACACTGTTTAGCACATCTGTAATCTATGATATTAATGTTGGCTGATTTCCTTCATGGGTAAATCCTAATGATGTCTACACCATTTGTCATGTTTGTGTCTTCATATATTGTTAGTGTGATCCATAGCTGTCTGTGCCCCTGCCTTCTGTTCTGACTGTGGAGAATACACCCATGTTGTTTGTATGTCATTTCATAATACAGGTTCCCCTTTATGATGGATGGTAAATTCCCCTACCAGGGAGAATGTACCTGGTAAGATAGTCTATATGGTTGCTACATTTCACTATTGATAATTACATATTTGCCCTTTAAGACTAATGCGGTCTTGTTCACCTGCATAGGATACCTGCTATCTGCACACCATCATCGTCCATCCAGTATATTTTATTTGCTGTGTCTCATACATCAGGCCGAATGCTACATGATGGCCTGGTATGTGCTTACTACTTTGTTGTGTACTTTCATCTTTTTACATGACAGTGGCATCTGTAGAGGTCAGCTCCACAATTCTAACCTCCCAGGCCCTGTTTGTGAGCCAAATGGCTATTTGCTGGGTGACATACGGGTTTGTACCTAACCTCTTGGGTTTGTCAACAACGTCTGAGTGGTGTAATGTTAAATGCCTTGGCCAGGTCAAGGTAGGCAATGTGAACTATTTTGCCCTCATCCTTTGCTTTAGTGCCCTTCCTGAAGAAGTCAACAGAGTTGAGTAGGCACGGCCTGACCTTGACAAAACTAGACTGGGATGAGTCAGGTGTCTGGAGGTTTCCTATGTAATTATTGATAATTTCTGTGGTAATTCTTTCCTTGGCTTTGCATATGAAATGAGTGAAACGTATGGGTCTGTAGTTTCCAGGGCCTGTAGCTGGCCTGCCTTTGCGCAGTGAGGTGATTGTTACTTTTTCTCCATTCACAAGGCACAAAGCTTATTTGGAGGCTACAGTTAAATTGTGATTCCAGAGGTCCTGATAGGGCATATTTCATGCTATTTAGAGGGTGGCCTGGCATATTGTCTGGGTCCATCAATGCAATGAACTTGGCCTAAGAAAGAGAATTGATGACCTGCTCCCCAGTGATATCAGGGGGATATATTTAGTGGTATACCCTTAGGGGAGGCTGGAGGGGAGTAAAGGTAGAGCTAATTTTGTTTGCCAGTATGCTTATTATACCTACTGGCTTCACATTCTGTTTAATTTCTTCACGTCTTTTGAGTTTCTAATACCATGACAGGCAGTGGCGGCTGGTGACTTCAAATCAAAGTGGGACTCCAGGAGACAACTGAATGGGTAGGCCCAACAGCAAGGGGTGTGGCCAACTAGAAAGGGGTGTGGCTATGCCCAAAACCACAAATCATTATGAGAGTCCAATCAAGTCAAAATGGAGTGTGGAAAAAAAAATATTTCAATGCATTGGGTACATGACTGCTTACTTAGTATCTAGATGGAAACAAAAAGGTTGTGAGGAATGAAAAAATAAATTCCCTTTTTAAATACATTACTAGAACGCCAGTCAAAATCAAGTATAAAAAAACAAACAGCACTCAACTCAAACCACTTCTCCTTGCACTGCAGTTCTAAATATAATTTATATTCAGCTATATAAAAGTACCAAGTAACATGCTGAAAGTAGCAATCTCTGTGATACCCCCACTTGTAAAAATGTTTCTTATCCAAAAAAGACCTGCTGCCTGACAACAACTATCTACTTGTTTCATTGGGAAAACATGATCAAAGTAAAAAATGAACAGCAAACAAGAAATGAGCTCTAGATAAATTGCTTAAAGGATTACTGCACAGGTTATGGACCACACACAATAGATTAGCATTCTTTTTAGTTTATGGGTAAAGCCTGTAAAGATGACTGCAAGTCTCCAACAAATGTAATGAGCTTCTGAAAATACTGTAATCCTGTACTTTATTACAAAAACTGTCATATGCCTTTCAATACCCAAGGCTTATACGTTATCTAGTTATGTAAATATTATCTGCATAGCAACAACAAAAAGGCTTTCAATGTTGGTAATTCTTTAACAGTATGTTCTTTAAAGCTTACTTGCATCTTACAGTCTCAGGCAAGCTTAACCGATGGTCACTAAAGCATTGGTACTTAAACACAGAGCAACAGGCACTGCAACAACATGTATTTTCTGAATAATAAGAAGCATAAATCAACAGTATAAAAATATGACAGAAAACCAGAACATTCTGCAAAATCAAGGACAGATGAAAAGCCACTGTAGTACTTGTGTCTACCTTGGATGTGGGGATAATCTGCACAGTTACACTGCATTACTGCTCCTCGCCCTGCGTGGACACATCCAGAGTCACTACATGGGGGAGTATGGTGCAACAAGTATATCACAATTTGAAATGTCTCTGGCTGATGATGATGGTCCTGACACATTTGTCATACCTCTTAACCTCAGTGCAAGAAATCTGGACAAAGCCATAAATAGAAGTGAGACAAAGGCCCAAAAATAAGGACAATTTTTTTAAGTATTCTCTTACAAACTTATAAAGATAATAGAATAGTAGGTCTTGTATTAGTATGAATTTTCTGAAGGGTATTAAATCTGAAACTCAAATGTCTGTCATTATTTTCTAACTTCAATCTTTAATGTTTTGCCACAAATTTGCCATAAAACCACAATTTTAAGAAAAAAGACTAAAAATGTGATGCAAAAATGTAAAATAGCCATAAAATACAGCTGGGAACCTGTCAATTAGGGGACACCTTTTTAATATTAGTACTGTTAAGTTGAGCAGCTGACAAAATAAGAGGATATACATGCATTTCTGAAATAAAAGTAATATATAGCTCTTCTTCTTCTTCTCTTTAGCTGCTCCCATTAGGGGTTGCCACAGCGGATCATCTGTTTCCATTTCTTCCTGTCCTCTGCATCTTGTTCTCTCACACCAACGACCTGCATGTCCTCTCTCACCACATCCATAAGCCTTATCTGAGGCCTTCATCTTTTCCTCTTATCTGGCAGCTTCATCCTTAGCATAATTTTCTCAAAATACCCAGCATCCCTCCTTAGCACATGTCCAAACCAATACAATCTTGCCTCTCTGGCTTTGTCTCCAAACCGTCCAACCTAAGATGATCCTCTAATATACTTATTCCTAATCCTGTCCATCCTCTTCACACCGAGTGCAAATATTAACATATTTAACTCTGCCACATCCAGCTCTGACTCCTGCCTTTTTTTCAGTGCCACTGTCTCCAACCCATATAACATAGCTGGCCTCACTACCCTCTTGTAGACTTTCCCTTTCACTCTTACTGGTAGCTGTCTGTCACAAATCACTCCTGACACTCTTCTCCACCCATTCCACCCTGCCTGTACTCATTTCTTCACTTCTCTTCCACACTCACCATTACTCTAAACTGTTGATCCCAAGTACTTAAACTCATCCACCTTCAATAACTCTACTCCCTTCATCCTTACCATTCCTCTATCCTCCTTCTCATTCACACACATATAGTCTGTCTTAGTCCTTCTGACCTTCATTCCTCTCCTCTCTAGAGCATATTTTCACCTCTCCAGGGTCTCCTCAACCTAGTCCCTACTCTCACTACAGATCACAATGTCATCTGCAAAAATCATAGTCCACGGGGCTTCCTGTCTAATCTCGTCTGTCAAACTGTCCACCGCCACTGCAAATAAGAAAGGGCTCAGAGCTGATCCTTGATGTAATCCCACCTCCACCTTAACTGCATCCGTCACTCTCACCGCAGACCTCACCACTGTAACACTATCCTTGTACATATCCTGTACCACTCTTACATACTTCTCAGCCACTCCTGACTTCCTCGTACAATACCACAACTCTTCTCTAGGCACCCTGTCATATGCTTTCTCTAAGTCCACAAAGACACAATGCAGCTCCTTCTGACCTTCTCTATATTTCTCCATCAACACTCTCAGAGCAAACATTGCATCTGTAGTGCTCTTTCCCAGCATGAAACCATACTGCTGATTACTAGTCATCACCTCCCTTCTTAACCTAGCTTCCATTACTCTTTCCCATATCTTAACTGATTAGTTTTATCCCTCTGTAGTTACTACAGCTCTGCACATCACCCTTATTCTTAATGATAGGTACCAAAACACTTTTTCTCCACTCCTCAGGCATCCACTGGCTTTCCAAGATTTCATTAAACAATCTGGTTAAAAACTCAACTGCCATTTCTCCTAAGCACCTCCATGCTTTCACTAGTGTGACATCTGGGCCAACAGCCCTTCCATTCTTCATTCTCTTCACAGTTGTCCTTACTTCCTCCTTGCTAATATGTTTCACTTCCTGATTCACTATCCCCACATCATCCAACCTTCTCTCTCTCTCTCATTCTCTTCATTCATTAGCCCCTCAAAGTACTCTTTCCATCTGCTCAACACACTGTCCTCACTTTTGAGTACTTTTCCCTCACTATCCTTTAACACCCTTACCTGCTACACATCTTTCCCAGCTTGGTCCCTCTGTCTAGAAAATTTGTAGAGGGCCTTTTCTCCCTCTTTAGTGTCCACCCTTTTATACAAGTCTCCATATGCCTTATCCTTACCTTTGCCACCTCTCTCTTTGACATGTGCCTCTTCTCCTTATATTCCTGACTTCTTTGACAATCCCACTTCTTCTTCACCAGCCTATTCCTCTGTATACTCTCCTGTACTTCATCATTCCACCACCAGGTCTCCTTGACCTCCTTCCTCTGTCCAGATGTCACACCATGCACCTTTCTAACTGTCTCCCTTACCAGTTTTGCTGTAGTTACCCAGCTAGTCAGTAACTCTTCACTGTCCCCCAGTGCCTGTCTTAACTCTTCCCTGAACTCCACCTCACAATCACCATTTTTCAACTTCCACAATTTAATCCTTGGCACTGTTCTCACACTCCTCCTCTTCTTCTTGATCACCAACATCATCCTACAGACCACCATTCTATGCTGCCTAGCTACACTTTCCCCTGTCACCACTTTATAGTCTTCAACCTCCTTCAGATTGGCCCTCCTGCATAGGATATAATCCACCTGCGTGCATCTTCCTCCACTCTTGTATATCACCCTATGCACCTCCCTCTTCTTAAAATACATATTCACCATAGCCATGTCCATCCTTTTCTCAAAATTTACTATCATCTGACCTTCTGTTTTCCTCTCCTTAACACCATACCTACCCATCACTTCTTCATTCCCTCTGTTCCCTTCACCAACATTCCCATTGAAATCTGCTCCAATCACCAGTCTCTCACCCTTGGGTGCACTCATCGCCACTTCATCCAACTCACTCCAAAAATTTTCTTTCTCATCCATCTCGCACCCAACTTTCGGAGCATATGCACTAACAACATTCATCATTACACCATCAATTTCCAGCTTCATAAACATCACTCTAGCCGACACTCTTTTCACCTACAAAACACTCTTGGCATACTGTTCCTTCAGGATAACCACTACCCCATTTCTCCTGGCATCCACACCATGATAGAACAATTTGAACCTGCCTCCTATACACCAGGCCTTACTCCCCTTCCATCTGGTCTCTTGCATGCACAATATGTCAACCTTCCTTCTCTCCATCATATCAGCTAGCTCTCTCCCTATTACCAGTCATACTGCCAACATTCAAAGTTCCTACCCTCACTACTACACTCCTAACCTTCCCCCTCTCTTCCTGCCTTCAGGCAAGCCTTCCCCCTCTTCTTCTTCTTTGGCCAATAGTAGCCCAATTTCTATCAGCACCCTGTTGGCTCACAGTACTTCATAGGTTCATAGGTTCATAGGTTCATACTAGGCTATCTGCCCTAGGGCATTTATAAGCCTAGCCAGAATGTGTTTGGCTTTCGCCACCCATTTTAAATTTATTTTGCTATGCCCTTTTTCGAGGTTAGTATACTGTGCCTCTATCTAACAGTGACACAGAAGTGATACCCAGGGTAAACCTACGATCTCCCATCCACTCATCAAGATTCCTCTTGAAGAGAGTCAATGAGGACTCTGCCTAACCTGGACTGGGATTTTATTCCAGAGTGAAGGGAGCCTCTGGGTTATGAATCTGTCCCTCCAGCATGTCCTATTTATTTCAGTGCTGAGGTTCAAGTCTCGAGCGCGTAGCTCGATGGGATTTGGATTTTCTGAGGTGCAGCATGTCCATTAGTTCCGGGTTGGACATGGCTTTATACGTCAGGCACAGATCGCCTCTGAACAGGCGGTATGCCACTGAGTAGAGCTGGAGTTTCTTTAACCGGCAGCATATGGCATCTGTTTGAGCCCTTTGATCCTCTTGGTGAGGTACTTTTGGGGTCTTTCCAGTTGCTGCAGGTGTCTGGTAAGGTACATCCCAAAAGGGGCATTGTACTCAATTATGGGCCTGATGAGGGATGAGTAAAGAGGCACGATGACCTCCCCTGATCTAGATGTGAATCCCTTCATGATTAGGTGGGCTATATAAAATGTTTTTCTAACCACTTTGGCCACGTGGTTGTCAAATGAGAGATTGCTATCAACTTGGGTCCCCAGGTCCTTAATTACTTCTTCTGTACTTAATGGATTTCCACCTATGTGGTAATTTGTGGGCACTTTGTTTTTGCCAAAGGGGATGACTATACACTTTTTGGCATTTAGCTTGAGGCCATGGCACTGGCACCAGTTGTCTGTTTCTATGAGGCCCCTCTGGAGGATGCTTGTGTCGGCTGGAGAGTCGACTATGGCACCCAGTTTGCAGTCATCTGCGAACTTGGTCAGCCACAGTCCTTCCGTGTTGGCCTGTACCTCCGAGAAATATATACCGAACAAGAGAGGTCCCAGGACTGAGCCTTTTGGGACACCACTTGTAACTGGTTTGGAGTCTGACATGGCTCCAGCAATTCTAACCATGTGGGTTCTGTCCTTGAGCCAGTTAGCAATCCATCTAGTGATATAGGGGTTTATATTTAAGCTGGTGAGTTTATCTATAATGCCCGAGTGGGGTATTGTATCGAAGGCTTTTGCGAGGTCCAAGTAGGCTGTGTGGACCACCTTCCCTCACAATGGCCTTGGTGACTGTTTCAAAGAAATCAACCAGGTTTAAGAGGCAGGATCTGCCCTTAACAAAGCCGAACTGGGTAGGATCCAGTGTTTGTAGGTCCCCAATATCTTTATTTATGAGGTCCATGATGATCCTTTCCATAGCTTTGCAGACCAAGCTAGTCAGGCTTATGGGGCGATAGTTTCCAGGATCCGTTGAGGCACCACCTTTATGGAGAGGGACCACTGTTGCTGTACGCCACTCTTTGGGCACATATCCTGTAGTAAGGCTGAGATTGAACAGTAGTTTTATGTTTGGGTTTAGCTCTTCTTTGAGTTCATGTAGGACGCAGCCCGGAACACCATCTGGTCCCATTGATGCTGTGTTTTTTGCTTTGGAGAGGGCGGCTCTTACCTGAGCATCCTAGATGTCAGGGGGGCAGCACTCTGCTGGGATAGATATTTGCCCTTTTGGTGGGGGGGGAGAAGTTTGCGCTGAACCTGTCAGCTAGGATGTTGGCAATGTCTGTGGGTTCGGTGTATTTTTTGTCATTTTGGACTAATTCTGAGCATATCTGGGAATTACCACCCAGGTTCCTAACATAACTAAAGAAAGCCTTGTGATTATCCTTAGTGTCCTGTGCAATTTTTCTCTCGAAGCTGGCCTTAGACAATTTTATATGTGCCCGTAGTTTTTTGCTAATACTGATCAGTGATGCCTTCCCTTTTTGGGATTTTGCTTTATCATTTAGTAGCTTCCTATTGGTGGTGGTCGCTGTTACCTTGGGCCTTGACCAATCCGGTATGGAAATCTGTATTGTTGTCCGCATATGTCATTTGGCAGAGGTTTTACACCAGATGCCCTTCCTGATGTAACTATTCCCATTAATCCGGGCTTGGGACCAGCACGAAGAAATGCACTGGCTTGTGCATCCCCAGTGGCTGTGTTTAAATTAATCTATAACTCTGATCATTACAATTATTTATTAATTGTAAACCCCCCGCATTTTCTTCCAAAACTGACATTTTACAGAGGGATTATTAGGGGGGAGAGCAACATTTTGAGCCCAAATCAGGGATAGTTGAGAGGTTTGCATATATCTAATTCTATAAAGCAATTTATTTGTGCGTGCCTCTCAACATCTTATCGCAGGAAATCTGGAGAATGCCAAATATATTGAGGGAACATACAGACAGTCCTAAAAATTGCTCTCATATAAACTTAGACAGTTGATAGAATAACAGGTCTTGCTTTAGCATCCACTTTTCCGAAGGGTATAGGGTCATAGGTTCATAGGTAGATACTGGGCTATCTGCCCGAAGGCATATATTAGCCCAGCCACATTGTGCGATATTCACCGCCCCTTTGGTTGGTTCCCTAGGCCCTTGATCTGGCAGATAGTACCCTTGGCACCTATCTAGTAGAGCTGTTGGTATAATCCCTGGTGTGAACTTTCTGTTACCCATCCACTCGTCAAGGTTCCTCTTGAATAGTGATAGTGAGTGACTCTGTCTTATGTAGATCGGGACCTTGTTCCATAGCAAGGGAAGTCTTTGCGAAGGGAATCTATCCCTCCAGCATGTTCTATTCATTGTTGTGCTGAGGTTTATATCCCTAGAGCGTGTAGCTTGAGTGGATTTGGTTTTGATAAGATGGAGCATGTTCAACAGTTCTGGGTTGGGCATGGCTCTGCATGTTAGACAGAGATCGCCTCTGAGAAGGCAGTATGCAACAGAGAAAAGACTTAGTTTTTTCAATCGTGCTGCATAGGGCAACTGTTTGAGGCCACTAATCCTCTTAGTGAGGTACCTCTGTGGTCTCTCCAGCTGCTGGAGATGCCTAGCCAGGCACATTCCAATTGGTGCATTGTACTCAATAATGGGTCTGATGAGGGAAGAGTAGAGGGACACCACTACATCCTTCGATCTTGATGCGAACCCTTTCGTGATCAGATGGCTCACATAGAAGGATTTTCTAACCACCTTGGCAACATGGTTATCAAAGGAAAGCTGACTATCTACTTGGGTCCCTAGATCCCTTATTACTACTTCAGATTTCAGGGGGTTACCTCCTATGTGGTAGTTCGTGGGTACTCTGTTTTTTCCAAATGGGATTACTATGCATTTTTTAGCATTTAGCTTGAGACCATGGCTTTGACACCATGCATCAGTCTTGTTAAGGCCCTTCTGGAGGATATCCATGTCAGCTGGAGACTCTATTATAGCACCCAGTTTGCAGTCGTCCACAAACTTGGTCAGCCACAGCCCATCAGTGCTTGCCTGTACTTCTGAGAAGTATATGCCAAACAGGAGGGGCCCCAGGACAGAGCCCTGAGGCACACCGCTCATTACTGGTCTGGATTCGGACATAGATCCTGCTACTCTTACTTTGTGGGATCTGTCTGAGAGCCAGTTTGTGATCCATCTTGTGACGTAAGGGTTTATGCCCAGGTTGGTGAGTTTATCAATAATACCCGAATGGCGTATGGTGCCAAATGCTTTAGCAAGGTCAAGGTATGCCGTGTGTACCTCCTTTCCCTTATCTATAGCCTGAGTAACTGTCTCAAAGAAGTCCACCAGGTTCAGGAGACATGATCTTCCCTTGATGAAGCCGAACTGTGTGGGGTCAAGTGTTTGGAGGTTCCCAATCTCTCCATTTATGACTTCCATAATGATTTGCTCCATTGCCTTACAGATCAGACTGGTCAGGCTTATTGGTCAGTAGTTCCCAGGGTCGGTTGTAGGCCCACCCTTGTGCAGCGGAACCACCATTGCTGTGCGCCATTCTATGGGCACATATCCTGTCGAGAGGCTGAGACTGAACAGGGTATTCAGATGCAGGGTTAATTCATATTGGAGCTCACGTATGACAGAGCCCGGGACACCATCTGGTCCCATGGAGGCAGTGTTTTTAGCTTTAGATAGAGCCTTATTAACCAAAGTATCAGTAATAATTGGAGTTACACAATCCCCTGGAATAGTAATAGGCCCTGTAGGTGGTGGTGGTGGGGAATTTGCACTGAACCTGTCAGCCAAGATGTTGGCAATGTCAGTGGGGTCAGTGTATTTTGTTCCATTTTGTACTAGCTCAGAACAGACCTGAGCATTGCCATTTAGGTTTCTGATGTAACCATAAAAGGCCTTATGGTTATCCTTGGCATCCTTGGCAACTTTCTTTTTGAAATTGGCTTTAGTTGACTTGATGATGGCCCTCAATTTCTTACTAAAGCTGATCAGGGAAGATTTTTCTACTTGAGATTTGGCCTTTTTTTGTATAAGTCTCCTCCTTTTATTGTATAGTTTGCTTAAGGCCGGGGTCCACCAGACTGGTTTCTTCTTGCTTGAGGAAGGAGTCTTGGTTTTATTTGGGATAGCATGGTCCATGCAATCCTGAAGATGTATATAGAGTGCCTTGGTGTAGGATTCTGCATCCTGTATATCATTATCCTTCTGCAGGGGGATAGTAAAGCTTTCCACTTCTGACGCAAGTAGTTTGAAGTTTGCTTTGGAAAGTTTTTTTTACAATGGTTTCTTTGACTGGGGGAGGTGGAGGGGTGAGAATGTCTAGGGTTATCAGTTTCTGGTCTGATCTGACCAGAGAGGGAGTGATAATGGGTGTGGTACAATGGGCACCCATATTTGTGATGACTAAATCCAATATGTTGTCCCCTCTAGTGGGAGAACATACCAGTTGTTCGAGGGCATTTGAATTTATAAATTCTATGAACCGCTGGGCATAGGAGTTAGAACTTTGGTAGTTTGCCCAGTCTATACCAGGGTAGTTGAAATCACCAAAAATTATGGTGTTGGGTAGGACCTTTATATTTTCCAATGCCAAATGACCTGTTATTGGAGTGGAGGCAGGCGGCACAGGAGTGTTGTTTGAACTGGTTAAAAATCCTCATTAAAAGAAATCAAAGGGCTATTGAGAATTTGCATAAAAAAATAACTGATTTACAGCAGGAACTTACTAGCAGGACTTCATCCGCTGTTTTTCAATTGAATTTTAAAAATATCAATGAAAAGATGGCAAAGGTTGAAAACAATGTCATGGCTCGAAAGAAATCCAAACTTAATCAGGACATTAAAGATAATGAAAAGAATGAAGTTTATAATTGGCCACGGAGGGGACGCTGTTTCCATCAGAAGTACAAAAGACGCTCAACCGGAAATGAGGAGGTGTCGTCATGTTCATCAGTTGAGACGGGTGTGAGTCGCAAAAGTGTTTCGTTTGAAAATATTGTAATGGAAGGTTCAGAAGGAGTTGTGGAGAATCGGAGAGGTGAGCAGAGCAATCAGAAGTTTTACTCTAATGTGCAAACCAGATCTGGAACGAACCAGGGTAAGGCCACTCCCACTTCCACTTCACTGTCCAATTCAAAAAACTAGAAGTAAATTCTTTATGTTCCTTGGAACGACAGGCATTGTTTAACTGCAGTCATTTGGCTGATGCTTACTTGGACTCTGAAACTATTTTGGACAATGTTATCATTACTGGTTTTGAAAATGTTGCTGATGGTGTCTCTGCTAGTAATGTTGATTTTGTTTGCAACAATTTAAATGTAGTTAACCTTTCTGGATTGTGTCTGTCTGAAGATATGCTTACAGTTTTGCTGAAAGGCACTAAGTTTGTACCTACTAAGCTACCTTTGCTTGTGGACGTATTAGTGGATGTTAAAAAATTTGTCCGCAAACTGAATCTAAAGGTATTTTTTTTTAACATCAGAATCACTTTCAAGCTGAAAGTAATATTTCACCAGATGATGAGTTATTGAATTTGAGTATATGTGATTATGACGAATTGGTGTTTGATGAATGTGAAGATAAAAATGATGAGTCTGACTTTTCTGAAGATGTTAACCTTTGTGTGGATGAAAGTTTTTTGGGGGGGGGGTTATGGGCTCATTGGTGTCCCTTGTTTTTCGAGTGATAGTACCTTCATTCCTCCTAAGTGTTCTCTGGCTATAAACGAATTTGAACATGTTGCATATTCTTGTATTGAAAAAGCATATAAAGAATTCTGTAGACAAAATAAGTCATTTAATTTAAACAAATGTGAATGGGTGGCTTTAAAATAGTTGAGAACAAAACTAGATAAGATAACTATTAAACCAGCTGATAAAGGGGGTAATTGGGTAGTGATGGATACTGACAAATATGAATGTACTGTTAACACCTTGTTGGGAGAGGACACATATGTTAAGTTGAATAACAACCCTTTGAAACATTATTCTGATGAGCTTAATGAAATACTAGAAAAAGGAGAAAGGTTAGTTTTTTTTACTAGTAAGGACATTAAAAAGCTAACAGTTAAGGAACCTCATCACCCATACATTTATATTATTCCTAAAATTCACAAAAATATGATGAATCCACCAGGAAGGCCCATCATTTCTGGCTTAGGCTCTTATGTTGAAAGGGTGAATACATTTTTGGATTTTCATTTCAAAAAGTATCTCCCTAAAGTTTGTTCACATGTAAGAAACACTCAAGATGTATGTCAAGCACTGTGTGGGGTAGAGTGGAAAGAGGGCTACTACTGGGCGACAGTTGATGTTTCATCTTTATATACCAACATTAATAAGAGATGGGGTTTAGAGGCCATGCAGCAAATGATGGGTGAAGGACCTCGCACTATGTTTCTGTTATGTCTATTGGAGTTTAGTCTGACACATAATTATTTTATGTGGAAGAAAGACTTCTTTCTACAAGTTAAGGGGACTGCTATGGGTGCAGCTTTTGCACCCACATATGCAGTAATATACATGGGTGAATTTGAAAAAGAATTTATGTTTCAAAGTAACTTTTTTGTGAAAAATGTTGTCTTTTATAGACGTTACATTGATGATCTCATTTTTGTTTGTAGGGGTGATGTGTCCTTGTTTGAGCAATTTATGAAACATCTGAATGACAACGCAAATGGGTTAAAATTTATTGCACAAAGTTCTTTGTGCAATATATCATTTTTGGATGTAGAATTCTATGTAGGGAAGGATAATTTGATACAACATAAACCCTTTAGGAAATCAACAGCTGTAAACAACATTTTGCATGCAAGCAGTATGCACCCACCCCATTTGATTAAGGCATTACCTGAAGTGGAATTTAAGAGAATATTAAGAAATACCTCGGACCCAGATTTATGGGAAGAAGCTTGTGATGAAATCTTTACCAGGCTTATATCTAGATGGTATAAAAGTACTGCACTTTTAGGTATTAAGAATAGGTTATGTAGAACCAAAACTTTAGGAAGGGAGGTGCATTATAGTGACTGCTGTCATTCATCGGTCGCATCTACACAAGAAAACATATTTTTTGTATCCAGATTTTCTGATTTTTCAATTGTGGTTGAAAAAATTCTTAAAGAATTGTGGCATGTTGTTTGTGATGACCTAAATGTTGGTCATCTATTTTCTAGGCATATCACATTTTCATACAGTAGGTATTATAATTTGAAAGAATTGTTGAACAGAAAAATTGAACATTTTATTGACTTGAATGATGGCATGCATTGTTGTGGCCGTTGTTTGGTTTGTGACAGAGTAAAAACATGCATGGAATGAAAATAAATGGTAAGAGATATTTAGCATTTGAGAAGTTTGACTGTTTGTCATCTGGGGTGATAAATATTTTGGGTTGTGATTGTACTACACCTTTATGGTATATCGGACAGACTACCAGGAAGGTTAAAGTGCGTATTTTAGAGCACTTAGGAGACATTAGGAGGGGAAACATGGAAAGTCCAGTAGCCTCTCATTTTATTAATATACACGATGGCAACATAGAGGGTTTTTCATTTAGTGTATTGGCAAGACCCCATTTCTGTGCAGGACATTTTAAAACTGCATTAAACAGGTTAGAATACAGAATGATCTTAGGGTATCATACACTGTATCCTAGAGGAATGAATTTAGAGAGTGGGCTTACAGTATAAAATATAGTAGTGGTGAAATATTTTGAGTCATATTACTGAAATTTGAATGTATTTATATGTACTTAAAAGCTTCATGCATTTATTTATTTATTGTTATGCACAATTTAACATTTAGTGAAGTTAATGTTATATAATGTGTTAAATAATTTATGAATTTCAAATGAATTAATATGCATTTAGCACAATTTTGTATTGTCTTTCATACAGTTCAGTTTTAAGCAATTTATAGAAGCATGCAATATAGCATGCATTGCTTTATATAAAATGTTTTGCTGATTGTATTTAAGGGTATTTGAAGTGTAAGTATTAACAGGGTTAATGACATAATGAAATAATTATTTAATTAATTGATGAGTATATAAAAAGAGGATGTGTTCATATGGTTATTTGTTCCACTGAAGGTGAATTGCCGAGGTACCAGGACGGATGTATTAAATGGATTAAAAGGACTTTCTCTTTCATCTCACCATTTGATTGCTTCCTTATTTTGGTGTTTTTTGAATATTGCTGTGTTGTGCTCTGTTCGTTTTTTGTTATTTTCCAATGCCTCAAGGAATGCTGAGTGAGCATCTTGGGACATGGTGGGTGTCTGAAATTCAATATCTGTCATTATTTAGTGACTTCATTCCTAAATGATTTGCCAGAAATCCACAAATTGTATGAGGAACAAACCAAAAATAAGAAGCAACAATCTATTAATTCTGGGTAAAATGTGGACAGTTGAGAGGTATAGTTCAGCTGGGGCTGTCTTTCAGTTTGCCACCCTTCTCCCCTCAGAAAATCATGGTCGAATGGGCCTTCTCCCTGCAGCCATTCCAATGTTCCATTACTTGGCTATTTCACCCCATTTACCATAAACACTATAATGTGCATACTGCTTTACTTTTATGATGACTTGGATTACATTTAAAAGTTTTATTTTGCATTTTACAGCACAAACACTAATAGACATCTGCTAAACAAAGCAATGCAGTCTCACAATGAAAATAGACTTAGCAATAAAACTTCTCAGCCCTTGAAACTCACATTCATTGAAACAGCATTGAACCCATATCCAAAGAAAACACATCTGGCCAGTGGCAGATAAAGATTAACTTTGGGCTGTTTTTAAATCACAGGCCCCTTCCACACGAAACATACATGATGTTTTTGATACACTTTGCTCATCATCATCATCATATTTTGGCTTTTCCCGTTAGGGGTCACCACAGCGGATCATCTCTTTCCATTTCTTCCTATCCTCTGCATCTTGCTCTGTCACACCAACCGCCTGCATGTCCTCTCTCATCACGTCCATAAACCTTATCTTAGGCCTTCCTTTTTCCTCTTACCTGGCAGCTCCATCCTTAGCATCTTTTTCCCAATATACCCATCATCCCCCCTCAGCACATGTCCAAACCAACTCAATCTCATCTCTCTTGCTTTGTCTCCAAACTGTCCATAATGAGCTGACCCTCTAATATACTGATTCCTAATCCTATCCATCCTAGTCACACCCAGTGCAAATCCTAACATCTTTAACTCTGCCACATCCAGCTCTGACTCCTGCCTTTTTGTCAATGCCACTGTCTCCAACCCATATAACATAGCTGGTCTCACTACCCTCTTGTAGACCTTCCCTTTCACTCTTACTGGTACCCGTCTGTCACAAATCACTCCTGACACTCTTCTCCACCCATTCCACCCTGCCTGCACTCTCTTCTTCACCTCTCTTCCACATTCACCATTACTCTGAACTGTTGATCCCAAGTACTTAAACTCGTCCACCTTTACCAACTCTACTCCCTGCATCCTCACCATTCCTCTACCCTCCCTCTCATTTACACACATATATTCTGTCTTAGCCCTGCTGACCTTCATTCCTCTGCTCTCTAGAGCATATCTCCACGTCTCCATAGTCTCCTCAACCTGATTCCTAGTCTCACTACAGATCACAATGTCATCTGCAAACAACATAGTCCACGGGGCCTCCTGTCTGATCTTATCTGTCAACCTGTCCATCACCACTGCAAATAAGAAAGGACTCAGAGCTGATCCTTGATGTAATCCCACCTCCACCTTAAATGGATCTGTCACTCCCACTGCAGTCCTCACCACTGTCAGACTACCCTCGTACATATCCTTTACCACTCTTACATACTTCTCTGCCACTCCCGACTTCCTCATACAATACCACAACTCTTCTCTAGGCACCATGTCATATGCTTTCTCCAAGTCTACAAAGACACAATGCATCTCCTTCTGACCTTTTCTGTATTTCTCCACTAACACTCTCAGAGCAAACATTGCATCTGTAGTGCTCTTTCCTGGTATGAAACCATACTGCTGATCACTAATCATCACCTCCCTTCTTAACCTAGCTTCTACTACTCTTTCCCATAACTTCAAGCTGTGACTGATCAATTTTATCCCTCTGTAGTTACTGCAGCTCTGTACATCACCCTTATTCTTAAAGATAGGTACCAAACCACTTTTTCTCCACACCTCAGGCATCCTCTGACTTTCCAAAATTTCATTAAACAGTCTAGTTAAAAATTCCACTGCCATTTCTCCTAAGCACCTCCATGCTTCCATTGGTATGTCATCTGGGCCAACAGCCTTTCCATTCTTCATCTTCTTCATATCTGTCCTACTTCCTCCTTGCTAATCTGGTTCACTTCCTAATTCACTATCCCCACATCATCCAACCTTCTCTCTCTCTCATTCTCTTCATTCATCAGCCTCTAAAAATACTCTTTCCATCTAATCAACACACTCTCCTCTCTTGTGAGTACCTTTCCTTCACTATCCTTTATCACCCTTACTTGCTGCACATCTTTCCAAGCTCGGTCCCTCTGTCTATCCAATCGGTACAGGTCTTTTTCTCCCTCTTTAGTGGTCAATCTCTCATACAACTCTCCATACGCCTTATCCTTAGCTTTCGCCACCTCTGTCTTTGCCATGCGCCTCATCTCCTTATACTCATGTCTACTTTCTTCATCTCTTTGACAATCCCACTTCTTCTTTGCCAGCCTCTTCCTCTGTATACTCTCCTGTACTTCCTCATTCCACCACCAGGTCTCCTTGTCCTCCTTCCTCTGTCCAGATGTCACACCAAGCACCTTTCTAGCAGTCTCCCTTACTAGTTCTGCTGTAGTTACCCTGCTATTCGGTAACTCTCCACTGCCTCCCAGTGCCTGTCTTAACTCTTCCTAAACTCCACTTCACAATCACCTTTTTTTAACTTCCACCATTTAATCCTTGGCACTGCTTTCACATTCCTCCTCCGCTTCTTGATCACCAACGTCATCCTACAGACCACCATTCTATGCTGCTTAACTACACTTTCCCTGCCACCACTTTATAGTCTCCAATCTCCTTCAGACTGGCCCTCCTACATAGGATATAATCCACCTGTGTGCATCTTCCTCCACTCTTGTACATCACCCTATGCTCCTCCCTCTTCTTAAAATACATATTCACCACAGCCATGTCCATCCTTTTCGCAAAATCCACAATCATCTGACCTTCTGCATTCCTCTCCTTAACACCATACCTACCCATCACTTCCTCATCCCCTCTGTTCACTTCACCAACATGCCCATTAAAGTCTGCTCCAATCACTAGTCTCTCACCCTTGGGTATACTCACCACAACTTCATCCAACTCACTACAAAATTTCTCTTTCGCATCCATCGCACACCCAACTTGTGGAGCATATGCACTAACAACATTCATCATTACACCATCAATTTCGAGCTTCATAAACATCACTCTGTCAGACACTCTCTTCACGTCTAAAACACTCTTGGCATATTGTTCCTTTAGTATAACCCCTACCCCATTTCTCCTGCCATCCACACCATGATAGAACAATTTGAACGCATTTCCTAAACACCTGGCCTTACTTCCCTTCCATCTGGTCTCTCTACATCATATCAGCTAGCTCTCTTCCTATACCAGTCATACTGCCAACATTTAAAGTTCCTACCCTCACTACTACACTCCTAACCTTCCTCCTCTCTTCCTGCCTTCAGGCATGCCTTCACCCTCCTCTTCTCCTTCGGCCAACAGTAGCCCACTTTGCTGATTGCATTAAATTATATTCCTTGTATAATACTGTACAGTTGTTAGAGGGTGTTTTAAATGTATTGTTTTAAACTTTTTTCCAGTAAACAATGAAACAAAATGCATGAACAAATAATGACAAAACTGCCCAATTCAGAACATTTCCATCATTAAAGTCTACTCAAATTTCTACAATCCACCAATATCAGTAAATATGCACAATCTCTGCAGAAGTAAAAGTCATCTAAATAATTCCACATTAAAGAGATCTGTAACTAATGAAGAGGTTGCTGCTAGCAAACAACTGTATATTTCATTGTTTCATCTACAAATAAAGTGCCTGTTGCCCTTGAGGAATACATTGCCAATGTTACATTAAAAAAAATGATAAACTAGTAATATTGTTATATGGAATGGATGGCAAACTGATAACAGGTTCAAAGTTACTAGGTATCTCCACCAAAGAGGATGCTCTCAGGAGTGTAGCATCCACCTCCATTAAAGGTACAGCAGAGTACAGTATCAGCAATGCATCTACATACTGTGGGAGTAGAACCCACAGCCTTCTGCATCAAAAGCAAGTACACTACCCGTTGTGCTGTTAACAATGCAGGCAGTCTCAGCATAAGCAGCTCTAAACTTTTCTTCCCCTGAATGTCTCAGCTCCTTGTAAAATCCACTTGACACTCAACTTTATCTCTCAACTTTGCAGCACAAGACATCTGGAAAAAGGCAAAATTTATTGGTGGATGGACAAAAGCCCAAAAACCAGGGACACATTTTAAACATTGCTTGTATAATCTTGGAAAGTTGCTAGAATAAAATGTTGTGTTACTACCATGCATTTTACTGGCAAGTCTTGAACCGATGACCTTGTGCACTAGAGTTAGAGCAACATTCCACTATGCCAAATCATCTATTGCTTGAAATATAGGAAGACTGAAACTTAAATGGTTATCATTTAGTGAATTCAGTTCTCAACCTCTTAGCACAAAACAGCTGGATAAAGCCAATAATGGGAAAATACAGCCCCAGACATATTCAGTGAATTCAGTTCTCACCATAGCTCTCAACCTCTTAGTACAAAAAACCTGGACAAAGACAATAATGGGGGAATACAGCCCTAAAAATAGGGACAGATTTCAAATATTGATCTTATAGACTTAGAAAATTTCTAGAATCAAAGGTTTTGTGTTACTATGTACTTTCTGAAGAATATGAGGTCTGAAATTCAAATGCCTGTCATTATTTAGTGAATTCAAAATCCAGAAAACCACAGATTTTATGAGGAACAGAGAAGAACAAAATTACAAGGCAAACATCTGAATAGCTTTCACAAGTGGTGGTGGGTAGGGAATTCAGGCTCTTGCTACCTACACCCAAGGTATAGGGTGTGAGCTTGAGTTGTTCTCTAGCCACCAGGTATATATTTGGGTTTGAGCCTTTCATGAGTTTCTCTCTAACCGCCAGGTATATTTAAATTGGGGAATTTCACACACACACACACACACACACACACACACACACACACACACACACACACACACACGAGTCTGTCTCAGTTAAAATTCCTGCAGCAGCTTCCTTTAAAGTCCCAGCCCAGGCTGCAGTCTGCTTTCAAGTGATTGCTTTAAAATTCCAAGCCCCCTGAGTTTGTTTGCAGATGTTGCAGTCTGCTTCCAAGTCCCACCTGTCTTTCCTGTGAGAGCAGGCTCCAGCCTGCAGATGTTGCAGTGCGATCCCCTTCCAGTCTATGTGGTTGTAACCGCATAGACTTCTGGGCATTTCTGTAAGTCTGATGCCTTCTTCAAATTTGGACTGGTTAAACGGTAGTCTGGATTTCTACACGTATGCATGCAGAGTACTTGGAATGCCAGGCATGCATGCGTGGAGTTCTGTGACTCGCTATTCATTTTATTTTAATTTTGTTTTTCTTTTCTTTTCTTTTTTTTTTTTTTTTTTCTTTTTCCAGCTAGGGGGGCTGCAGTCCTGCAGTCCAATAGCAGAAGCCACCCCTGATGACAGGAATGGACCCCATTCCTAAGTCAAAGTATGGTTAAAGCTCATGAAATTAGTATTGTTTAAATCTCTGATATTAGCCAGAAGTGCTCTTCGCAGCACGTGCAATGTGCCCAGTAATGACTCCTTTTGCATTTCATATGGAGTTATATGTACTGGTAACCCATCTAAGTATAATTGTAAATTATTTTTTATAAGACCTGTTTCCCCTACTACTATTGGAACACTTGAGAAATGAGCCACAAAGCATTATAGAAAATAATAAAGTTTATATCACATGAGATCAACCATTATCAACAGATAAAAAATAGACAAAAAATAGACACAAGAAAAACAGATATAGTAGTCCATGAAAAGAAGACAAAAGTAGCATTGATCATTGAAATTGCTACACCCAGTAACTAGAATGTGTTACATACAGACAGACACAAAGTTATAAAATATTAGGATTTACAGGCAGAAATAAGAGCAGTGTGGAAGAAAGATACCCAGACAGTTCCAATAGTAGTAGGAGCAATGGGCCTTAGAAAAAGAATCTATAATTGTATTTAGATATGTTATCAATACATGTAACAACATATAAATTGCAGAAGGAGTCATTACTGGGCATATTGCAGGTGCTGCAAAGAGCACTTCTGGCTGACATCAAAAACTGAAACAATACTAATTTCATGAACTTTAATCGTACTTTGACTTAGGAATGGGGTCCATTCTTGTTATGGTATTAGAAACCCAAAAGACTTGGAGAAATTAAGAAGGGAGATTAGAACTCACTGGCCTATCACTCCACAATATTGACTGGGCCAGAGTTGCCATAGTTTCCTGTTTCTTCCCTTGTTGTCCAACTCGTGCTGAATGTTTGTAGCAGTTTCCTATAGAAAACTCTAAAGTATCTTCATATGGCAACTGATCAGATGTTTTGTGCTCCATTGGTTTCTCCTTAATTTGGGGATCCAGTGCTCTATCCTGCTGCAATGTTATCTAAGTTAAGTTTTCTACACTACATCCTTCACTTTGCAGGTAATCCATAACCTCAGTTTTTAACTCTAACTTTTCCATTACTAATCCTGTTTTCTACTTTTCTTGTTTGTTTGTTTTTTTATTTTCTGTATTGTAAAATTGTACCTGTCTGGATGCCCTTGCCTGCATTTCTCTTCAAATATCTTTGATGCTGTTCTTTTTGTATTGATTAGTTTTACTTTCTCCTTTGCATACCTATTGCACAATGTTAAATCTCTTTTTCTTTCCCACATCCATATATCTCCTGATCTTTCTGTTTCTCCTTACTCTGGGGACTCGTTGTTCCATCCTGCTTTGATAGAACCTGTGTTAGACTTTCTACACTAAATCCTTCACTTTGTAAGTATTCCATAACTTCAACTTCTATTTTTAAGTTGTACTTAATTATTTTCTATTCTGCATTCTCCCTTTGTGGTCTTATTTTTTTATTGTGAAATTTCCCATATATGGATGCCTTTGCCTGTATTTCTCTTTAACTGTCTTTGGGACTGCTTTGTTTGAATTTGGCTTTCTCCTTTGCATAAATATTGCACCATATCAGATTTCTCTTTTCCCCATGTTCATATTTCTTTTTTGTCTCTAGATTTTGTTCTTTATATTTTTGCACTTCCTCAGGTGCTTCTTTTTCAAAATAGCCCAAGGTTTCCTGATCTATATAGTGTTTTTATAATGTAGCTGTTGTATTAATGAACACAAATTTGCATTTGATACTTTTGACAGTTTTTCTTGTGGAAATATTTTTCTTTTCTCTAATTTCTCTCTTAATGTTTTAATCTGTCTTACCGTAAGTTGCTCCATTAACAATGAGCTCCACACAAAATTATGTATCGTCCTTCGGATTGTGGCTGTAGTTAAAGAATACCTTGTGGTTTCCTTGGCCAGGGAGGCCAAATTTACCTCAAAAGTTGATTTTGGTAGATTCCATTTGCCCTCTGAGTTGTTTGCTTAGTTTGATGACAGTTCTTTTATCCTGCTGGTTGCTACACATCTGTATTTTTACTACAATTTTCTTCCATCTGTTATGTAGCTGATTGATGTTGTGATTCCACCAAGGTTGTTTGTTTTTTAGTTGGTTCTCTACTTATTCTTTGTGGGTATAGTTGCCTCTAAGCAGCTATAAACATACTTGTATAGGATTTCTGTGAACAGTTCTGTGTAGGCAGCAGTGCTCCTGGGATTTAGAAGGCTTAAAATTTTGCCAGGTTACCAGTTAATGATAGGAAATTAGTCTCAGTCTAATTCCTGAACATTCTAGTGTTAACTGGGCTTTTGGGTTTTTTTTTTCCTTTAAAGTGAACAATTTTGTGTTCTGACATTACCGGAGAGGACATTATACTAGGACATGTGCAGTACTCTCCCATATTAGTATGGACCAGATCCAGTATGTTTGCACCCCTGGTCGGTGTATTGACAATCTGGTCCAGGGAATTTGTGTTTATAAATCCAGAAATCAATATGCCTACATGTTTCTAATTGTACATGATTTTCCCTCACTAGTGGGGTAATTAAATTTGCCTATGAATGCAGTATTTGGTTGGTTGTTGAGTGTTTCTAGTAAGTGTAAATAGATATTATGGGTTCCTGGGTCATAGAGAGGGGGTGTATAGCTTGCAAGGAAGTGTATGGAATTTTGTCTAAGGTGATCTACACATGGAGAAGCTCAAGTGCATTCTCTGTTTGACCAGTCTTGAAATATATTTATTTTTTATGTAAATTGAGACACAGCCACCTTCATTCCCTGCTTGTGTAGTAGCTGGTCTAAACGTGTATAAGGCATTATAGCCTTATAGTGCCAGGGTGCTCCCTGTGGCTTTAAAAGATTTCTCAGTGACTGCACAGACATCAGCATTTCTCTAGGGTGAGAAGAGCTTGTAGGGAGTGGAGTTTCATCTTTAGACTCCTAGCATTGAGCAGTAACCCCTTTACATTTTCTTAGTTTTGATTTAATATATTGAAGCATTTTGAGATTGGCATTGCCTAAAAAAGGCACAATGGGGGACAATAAGGTTTTAGCTAATATTAGAAAGCCTATGGGGTGAGTTGCAGATCATCCCTGGCAAAGCAGCATAGTTTGTTGATTATCTCCTTCCATGCCGACAAATATAGCAGGCCCTTAGAATGACACCAGAAACTAAGCCAAATATTAAAGTAAGACATGTTCTGTTCATATTGTAGCATTATCCTTGGAGAAGGTAGAATGTTGCTCAATGCTAAGCTCACACCAACCTGGGACACATATTCCAAGATCTTCATGCTGTATTGCATCATATAATCTAGGGATGTATGTCTCGGGTGATTTACATCCATGTGTACTATAAATGAGTAACACTGGCACTTGTGGTCCAGTGAACTGAGTGTGTGCATAATATACCAGATCCTGGTCCCTGATAAGCAACTGACCATGACTTTGTCCTTACTCAGCCTGGTGAGACAGACATCAGTGTGTCTCACAATGGAGTCTCCAATGACCAGAATGTTGGATTGTGTGGTGGTTTGTCATATGGGCTCAGAAGTAGAGGCTCCATAAGATGTGCTGTATGTGTTGATGTGGGTGTTGTTTTGAAAGAATGTATTCATGGCTGCTGAGGGCATTTGTTATGTCTGTTTCATCTAGGAGGTCATTTTTTTAAACAAAATACATTTTTATTAAATTATTACCTATGGCACAGGCAATCGTACATTTATATAAATAAAAATAAATCACATTAACATAATCCCAACTGCAAGCATTTTACATAACAAGTCCTAGTAACACAATTCTAATTGCAAACATTATACATCACTTAGAATCTTCCCAATTGTTGTCAGTCAAACATTACATAGCTGATTCAAGTCATGCCTTCTTTCAAACCTCATTCATCCTCTGTATGTATTATTCCCACATTTCCCAATTTTTCCTATGTAATTTGCTCCTACCCTTTTCTACTAGAGATCTCAGTTCCAGTTGTTTTATCTCTGTTGCTATATTCACTACTTCTAGTACAGTTGAATGGTCTTTTGGGTTTAGGAAGGTCACATTTAAGTGCCTCAGCACATATGGGTCTATGTGTCTACTTTGTACTGTGTGTGATGGGAGCAGTGAGTGTACTAACAACCTGACTGACATCAGAGTGTTTTTATGTGAGGCTTTGCCTCCAGTCACATTGTGTAAAAACATGTCGCACATACCTCACCAGTTTATCTGAGCATTTACCTGTAGTCAGTAAACATGAATAATTTCTACATTGCCTCAGGATGCCCATATCCACCAAGTTGGTAATGGAGACTGAAGGAAAGTTCATATCCATTGCAAGAGGCCATTTTTATTGGTTAGCTGGTGTGAATATAAAATAAAGTCTGGAGTATCAGATTTACAATTCTGAGGGCAGTACTTGTCACTGCAAACTAACTGTTCTCTGTGCAACTAGGCATTGATGACATTTTAAGGGTGCTTTTACAGGAAAAATGTCAAGTCAAGGTGCCTGCATCTACACAAAGCACTGCCAAACACTTAAGAGAAAACACTACAGTAAACCTTGATAATTTATGGATGAAGTATTTAGGGAGATATTCTCAAGTTATGTTAGACAGTAGCTAATCAAGCAGTACTTACTGGAAATAAAAAAAAATAATTAAATTTGTTAAGAGTAATGAATAAGGGGCATTCACCTAATTGGGTAGTACCTGGCTATTATTAGTGCTAGTCTCACCACAGCTCCACCCTTCATGAATACAATCTCCCTTCTCTCACCAAAAGCAAGACAATCCTAAATATGTTTAGGAATGATTCTATTAAATGGATATTCCTGCATAATGCCACATTCTACAGTATGGCATAGGTCCTCAAGCTACTGTCTTTATATTTTCCATAGAGCTAGTAGTCTTTATATGTACCATCAGTAATTGTAGTCTGATATCCCAACTATCACATAATCCACTACATTATACCTTCAGAACTGCCTGTTCCTCCTCACACCAATGCAACTGCATTTCTTTTGTTTGTGTTCATAATATTTACTGATCACCCTCTATTGTAAGTTGTACCAAAACATTCTGATCCTTGATTATGGATGTTCTCAGTGAGACATGTGTACCTGAACTCCATGCTCAATCATGAACTTCAGATCCATGGTAAGTACTCTATTCCCATAAAGATCACAATGAATGTGAACTACCTGGATGACCTGTAGGTGTGTCTGTGAAGGGCCACTTAGCTCTTTTACTATTGCTAATGATGGATATTTTGTGAAAATGTCTTGAACCTGCTTTATGGTGGTGTTACCTCATTCCACCTGCTAGTACCCAGTTAATAAGGTGTTAAATTCCTGTGCATTGGCAAGTTGGCCAGTGACTGATAGAGATCTATGTCACAGGTACTTTTAAGTATGAGAATACATTTCACATTTAAAAATTAAAGCAGATTGTTACCTTACTAGTTTGATTTAAATTATTTTCTCACATGTGGGATTCTGTACTGCCAATGCTGTAAACCTGATACTGCAGTTAAGCTGCATGCTGTATGTAGTGTACCTTTAAAGCACTATAGGCTTTAACAAGACAATGCACACCACACCACTATCATTGCAGGTGTGAATTGTAACTCAACATAATTTATATTCTTGCTGTGACTGAGTAGACATCTTATTTTAATTTACATTTAATGCATTATATGTAAGCAGTACTTCTACCCCCTCTAGTTTGAGCACTTTTCACACACACACACACACACACACACACACACACACACACACACACACACACACACACACACACACACACACACACACACACACACACACACACACACACACATATACATGCATACACACATAAACAGACATACACACACAAAAACACATATACACACAAACACTCATCCAACTTCATTCATCCCCTAGAAATATAAGCACCACATTTCCAAATTAACATGCTAACACTCCCTGATCCATTGCACTCACTGAATTTACCTGAACTTATCTACACCATGAGTCCTTCCAATCAATAGATAACCACCAGCTTTTTACAGTGTTAAATTTTACCTCCACCCATGGAAATGTTCACAGTTGAACAATTCTCTGAATATCTCAGCTGCATAAATGTGGTGTCACATACATTGTATTGCCTCATTACCACATGGATTGGCCAGAGGGACTGGCTTTTGTAATTATCCTCTCATTAGTGAGAACATAAGCAAGAGAGCAGTATACTAATCAATAAAGGTTACTATCAAGGGGAATCCACTGGTAAGTCATTCAAGCCTAGCATGCCTTTTGTGTATACTCCCAGTTAACACCCCTAGCTCCTTATGACATCCAGACATTTTTTTGGTCCAGCTTCTTTAACTAACCAATCATCAGCTAATAATAGACAGCATTAGAAATGGCAAGGATCTATTAGCAAATAGCACTATGACTATTAATGTACAATATACTGCAGTAGAGAAAATAATCATTCTTTGACACTTATAATTCATATTTTCAAATTTATGTTCATATTTTCAAAACTGACAGGCCTACATGCTATTGGAGGCGAATAGTGTGAAATGCTATGCGAGGAGACAAGTAAGATTAATTTTCCGTGTCCATTTATATCTCACTATACTGGAGATATTGCTAGCTGTTTGTTAGAAATTGTGATAAACAATATTTCAATATGTACTTAATACTTCAAAAAACTGACTTACATGCTATCAAATGGCATCAGGTGAAAGCTTAGATATTGCTGAAGAAAGCTATAATTGATATTTGCACTGTAAGTGAACGTATTGATAGATATTCAGTGTTATATCTATTGATAATTATACAATTATGCACATTTTCATATGTCTGCAACTATCACAATAAACTTGAATCAGAGAGAAAGTTGTAACAGTTATGTGAAATTTTAGTTAACAAAAGGTTTCTAACAAATCCATGTCCAGATTGTATATTTTCCAAGATATGATAATTCATTTCTGAAAGCTTAGCCTAAACATATAACTCTGGGTTTGCCTGCATTATAACACATTATAAAATTTATGGAAAGAATATGAATGCACCATCTACTGTCACTGTAAAGAATACTTCATTCTGATAGCATTGCTATCTGTACCACTTTGATAGCTCATATTATTCAAAGATATTTGCATTTGTTTATGGACAGAAACAAACTCTTTTTGACCCCTCCAACTTGATATGTTGGATTTTGGTGCAAAGGACTAACAACAATCAAAAACTGCAAATTTCACAGTTTTTTTTTTTTTTAGGTGACCGGTGAATGTTTTTATGCTTAATGCACATCAGTGCCTAATGTTCCAGAAGAAGGAAGATTCTTCTGCCACTGACTTCTTTATTCAAAATATTTTAAAAAAATCAAATACGTGAAAGTTCACTTATGCAATGACTTTTGTTTTATCTTTTCTGGCAGGAGGGTTCTCTTGCTATTGCAAGACAATGCTTTCACTGTTGAAATGAACTGCATGATGTAATGCCTACATTTTCTTTCTTAGTTCTTTTTTTCATATCTGTTCAAAACAGATGTCTGCTGGCAGAGTCTACTGCATGTTGGTGGTTCACAAAGAAAACACATCAATCAACTGAATATTTTGTACTCTGAAATTCAACTGTAACAAATACTTCTGAAGACAAAATATTTATGCTCAACATGTTCACAGTATATAGTCTGAAAGCCCCTACATATGAAAGTTGGAGGAATCACTCTAAAGTTTCATTATCCAATGGCATTATTTACAAAATGTATGAAAGTATTTTTCTTAATATTGTCATTGTACAATAGCAATAATCCACAGCTGGGTATGGGTTTCATTTGATATACCCACGGTTGGCTTTGTTTGATTACTCTAGTTTCACCCTTGTGATCAATCACACTGACTGTTGGTAGATCCTCTGATACCAACACACAGTGATAGATTATTGTGAAATTATACTCTCAAAAGCTTCACAAGCTCAACCAAGCTGTAAAAAATAAATTATTTAAAGGCAACAATGACTAAAAATAAAATAAGTTCTTTAATACAATATTAAAATTGAAATGGTAAGCACTTTCATTCTATACATAGAACTTCATCAGACAACATTCTCAAAGTTGAAACCATTTAAATAAGTTCTCAAGTAATCATATGATTCATATTTCAGTGTTTTAACCCTTTCCTTTTAAATACCGTTTTATAATTCTCCCTATCACTGATGCCTGGAAAACTGCAATCATTTACTCTAACTTGCTAACAATAATCTTTCCAATCCAGTTCATCTATATCATCATTCTCTCTTCATAATTTAAAACCCAATCAATAACTGAACATTTAAAATGCACATTACTAGCAGTACTGATGTGAGATTGCAAAACATGTTTAGCTAAAGCATTGCTTAAATCTAATTTTTCAACAGCGTGCAGATGTTCATATACCCTCATATAACAATCTTTTGTTTTTCAACCTATACAAAAGGCAGATCAAATACCACAAAGGACAATATACACCACACATTTAGATTTACAACTACATTTATTTAATAATTTAATTTCAAAATTCCTAGTTTTTAACCAAATTTTATTTCCTTGTATAGTATTCTTACAATAGTTACAACTAAGACATTTAAACATTCCTTTTAATGACCTCTTTGAACATTTAGTATTAAAACCAGTCTTATGAAAGTTTTTCTTCAAATTTCTCCCCTTTTTAAGACAAAATCCAGATTTTCTCATATCATATATTTTAATTCATGAAAACGCATAAGAAATCTCCAGTTTCCTTTTATTACCTCTTTACTATTTTTCTTATCTAGTGAATTGTTTAATAAAAATGATAAAAATTATTTTTTTTATTTCTCCCATTATCCATCCCATTTGTAAGTTTGTAACTCAGATTTCTCTTACTTTTGAATTCACTCATTAAATTATCTAGCATTATTTTCAGTTACCGTCTTTCATAAAACTTCCCATTCATCACTTCACATTCCACATTAAAGTTAACTGGGTTATCTGTAAGTCTACTTATTCTTGTAAATTGGATTTTCACAATATTTTTCTTGCGGTTCAAATTATGCAAGTTGTTGAAATGCAAGTAAGCATTGCTTTGAACATCCTTCTTAAAAATTCTTACATTGATTTATTCAAAGATTTATACAAAGTTAAAATCTAAAAAATGTATACTCTCCATTTAAGCTTTAAAAGTCGGTTTCAAAATTTCTGTCACACTATTTAAATATGACATAAAATTCTTTAACATATCCTCAGTTCCATTCCACAAAATAAATAAGTCATCAATAAAACATTTAAATACCACTACAGATTTTTAAAAAAGTCATCAATAAGACATTAATCTACCACTGCATGTTAACAAAAACACAGATTTATATATCTATATATATATATATATATATATATATATATATATATATATATATATATATTCCTTTTCCTAGCCTGTTATGAAAATATTGGCATAACTAGGGGCCATAGCAGCCTCCATCACCACACCATTTGTTTGTTTATATAACTCAGGTCTATATCACATTATCAAATCTCACTTCAGCAAATAGCTTTTCTTTCAACAGCTAATCATTGAAGTCACTAATCAGTGAACAAACTATTTAGTGGAAGGTTTTCTAGGGCAAACCAACCATTGGCCACCATCGGGAATTTGCCATTTTCTCCACTGTTGTGTGATCTTGGAATTGGTATATTTAGTTAGAGGGGTGGGGTGGTAGCCCCCCACCTGCATTAGTGTTACATTTTATGGTTTTGTTTATGGTCGCTAGGATTGACTACTGTTGGTTTGCTCTAGGAAACTTTTTGTTCATAAGTGGCTTTGATGATTAGGTGTTCAATGAACAGCCATTTACTGAAGTGAGATTCAGTGATGTGATATAGACCCATATAACTCATTATCAAACACAATAAAGTTATACACCAAAATCACATCCAACATTTCAGCGACTACCCTCACTTGAATTTCAGTAAAAAGACCTGAAGAATGCATTTCTTTGTTTACAATTTGAAGTACAATTTGAAGTACTTCCTCATTAGGAATCACTGGATATAAAGCTGTCAAATCTGGATTCATTTATATCACAGAATCATTAATTGCAACATTTTTAATAATTTCTCTAAACTCAAAGGGTTCTTTAACAAAGGGCTGACTACTACATACTAAAGTTTGTAGATATTTGTCTAGAAAGATGGTCATTTCCTCTGTTATATTTCCCTGGCTGTCCACTATTGTTCTAAAACTGGGCTCTTCCCAATTTTTATGGATTTTTTAGGTAGGTCAAAAACCTATCAAATTTTGGTTTCCAAATCCGAACATATTATGCTGTATTAACAGTAATGAGTTCCTCTAACAACCATTCTTTAATAATTAAATCAATCATATTAAACAAAGTTTTTATTTCTGCCCATGAAATTTATTGTCATCCAATACTTTTTTAATTTGGTTAGAATAATATACTGTTTCCATAACCACTATTTTATTCTCCCTGTCAGCTTTTATCATATATATAAATCATTCAAGGAAACAAGGGTCACAAACCAGTAGACTTGAAGTCAGACAGTAGAACTTCGGAATCAGCAAAACATGTACTGGACTCCAGAAAATGCCAACAAAGTTTAATAACAGTTGTAGTATGACAGAGCTTTCAGGAAAGCCTCCCTTCATCAGTGTTTGTATGCTCAATCATCAGATTTACTTAAATAGCAAATAAAAAAAGTCTTAAAGCACAACCTCCAATCAAAACTCACAATTAATTAGCAATTATTCAAATAATAAAACCGACAGTATCTTAAAGACAAATTCTCATCTGAAAACATTTATTTTAAAACTATACCCCTGGATTCATTAAACTCTGTGCAGGAATAGTGCTATTCCTGCATGGAGTGGATTATGCCCATGTAGAACAGCAATGCGGCTTTCATATTAATAAAGGCACACTGCTGTATTCTTCACATGGACATGATCCGTGTATGAGTGCAGGGGGCATCTCTGAGCATTACTCACACAGTACACTCACACCCTGCACTCTAGAATTGGCGTACAGCAATCCCAAAGCAAGTAACAGTGTCCACAGACACTGTTTTAATAACATAACATTGTCCTTAGACAAAATACAGTAAAAACACACAAAAGCACAGTCCCCACAATGGTTCAGCACAGATAATGTCGAGAATGGTATGCCAGTATACATGCTAGCATACCAAATAAGGATGCATGTTCCTGAGAGGAACATTTAAACCAATTTTCCCATGTATGATGTAGTTGTCCAGATGTCCTAACATGTAGAAAGCAATGTCCATACCCCTACAGTAAATAAAAATAAAACACTTTTATTTTTTCCATCCCCAAAAAAGTTTCAGTATAGCTGAGTGGGTGTGTTCAGCACGCAGCTCTGTATAGCATAGCTGAAACATCCAAAGGAGCTAAATAGAAACATACAACCCAAGCAGTCAAAGTGAAATAGTGTAATGGTTAGAGCATTCACATAGCATACAGTCATTCACAGTTCGAGCCCCAATACAGTCCATTCATTTTTATATGTGAAACAACAGAAAAAGTATCTATTTTATAAATATGTAGTGAATAATGTATATTTGTTAACCAGGGTAGTGTAGCAGGTGCAAATGTGAGGTGTCAGTGTAGTACATATGTGAACCCCCATATAAACACAAGGGTCCCATACAGTATAGCCACAAAATAATATAATATAATGTAATGAAAGCATATGGGAGATGTTAGGGAATGGAAACATATATATCATAAGATGTCATTAAGATGAAATCAACCCCACAAACCGATAGTCCATAAAATGAAAGCTGAATAATGCTAATTTGTGCTCAGCTTATGCTTAGCCTGAGTAAGCATTGCTTAAATCCTTGTGCTTAGCAATAATTAAAATAGGTAAGCAGATTTGCACATTGGTAAGCAGTGCTTAGCATCCACCCCTTTAAGCAATGCCTATCTGTGCTAAGTGGAGTTGCCCGTCGCTTAGCTTAGCTCAGCATATTCAAAACCATCCAGTCATGGCAAAGTGCAGGAAATCAGCCTTATTTAAACTTTTCAGGTGGGAATTCAGCCCATAACCAGTTGTAGCTCATCAATGCAGGCACTATGGTTGGTGTAAGTCAAGGTGTGCACTTTCGGGTACAGCACTGGGACTGTCAGGAGTCCAGGGTCATGGTTAGACTCCTAGTACAAAACCATGAAGGGAGACTACTGCAGGACCAGTACCAGGGCTCCCAATACAAAACAGAAAACTGGGACAGTCTTGCACGTGACCTCACCAGTGCCACTGGCATCCCTCTGACTAGTGAGCAGGTCTTGCACCACTTTTCTGACTTGAAGTGTAGGAAAAGGGAGCTCTTGGACAGTTGGGTCCAAGTTGCACAGGCGAGGAATGTCCCAGCTGTGTGTAAGTATCAGTATCAATAAGTGTTTTTCTATAGTCCAGCCTGTGTATGTGATGGATAGGTATGCATAAATGTTTCTCCATCTCCTGTACAGCTGCAGATGAGAGGGCCACGAACATGGATGCTCATGGCAGCAGGCTGCTAAGGCTGCTTTGTGAGGCTGGTGAGTACAAATCTAGCTTGTAGTATTCATGGCAAATAAATAGAAAGGTGTAGAATGTCACCTGTCAGTATTTAAAAATTGGTATAATTAGCACTGAATGAGACATTAGCAGAGTAATAGTGATTTACAGGGTATATATCAATAAAAGTGTCATTACCTGTCAATAAAAGTCAAAACCCCGGACTGATCATGTTTACTTTGGTATGTGGTGGTATGAATCAAAATGTGCACAGTTTCTGCACAGCAGCTATAGCTCTGAAAGCATTAAATAACCAAGGCTCATCTGATAAATATTGTGGAGTTGTAAAATAGGATATTAACTATATGAAATGTTCCATGCACCAAGATCTGATAACTGAATAGTAATGTTGTGTTAACCAGTGTTTTCCATACTCTGGTTTGTGAAAAGTATGAATACACAGTATAAGAACTATCTGCCATGCATGAATGTCAGAATTATAAGGTCAGATTATACAACCAAGAGAATATTAGGCAGAAAAAAGTCAAATAAGCAACAGCAGTTTCTCAATAGTTTATTCTGATGAAACACAAACTTTGTTCTATTTTATGCACAAACAGGCATGGTTCGAATCCCAGGAGCGGTAGTAATCTGTATGCATATTTTCACCCAGAAATATGTGAATATGTGTAGAAAGAGTCAGGTAGTGTTAACAGAAATTTCCTCCACAGGTTTACCAGGTAAGAAAAGGTATATCTTAGCTGTAAGAAGGCTGTACGTATATACTGTGTACAACACCCACTGTCCAAGCCTGGGGTTGCAAATGACAGCAAGATAAGTACATACACCAAGTAGTCTCCTCAAAAAAATCTTGCTCAAGTATCACGCTGTCACAGCTAGTGCTCACTGCTGCCCACACCCAGGGTGACCGATAGAAATGAAGGCAGAGTATGGCAGTAGCACACACACACACACACACACACACACACACACACACACACACACACACACACACACACACACACACACACACACACACAGGCCACACACACACACACACACACACACACTCACACACACACACACACACACACACACACACACACACACACACACACACACACACACACACACACTATGAGTGCACATATGTAACTTTGACTATGTGAATATGGGTAGAAACAGTCAGGTAGTGTTAACAGTAATTTCCTCCACAGGTCTGCCAGGTAAGAAAAGGTACAAGCTAGCTGTAAGAAGGCTGTAATTATACACTGTGTACAAATATACCACTGCCCAACTCAAGGTCATAGATCGATGTAAAGTAAGGTAGTTCCTGGAGAGTAATAATTAGAGCAATGATCATTAAAGCTGTGAGCAATTGAAGCCTATACAGTTGTTAACTGATACCTCTCTCTCTCCCCCATGCTATCAGCACCAATAATCTAAACACATAAATCAATGGATATGTTTTTCACCAAACCTACTGTTGGGGACATGTGTTCTATTGTTATACAAATATTTAAACATTTGACTATTAATGTTCCTTGTTCAAATACTATCATTGGTGGCCTATTGCTATCAATGTAGCATGCATGCCGTTTTAATGCCCACTGTGGTTCCATATATGCATGTGCTCTGTTTGCTATGCAACTGTTCCAAATCTGTTGTATTGAGTTAATGCGAATACCTATGCATGCTGTTATAACTAATCCTGGAATGTGTTTTTCATGACTAACCAACATATGTTATAAAACTGCAACACCATAGCACATCTGGGAAGGCTGATCCAAGTGGATCCGCCTGTCCTGCCTCAACTGGCCATGGCACAAGTCCCCAGCACATCTGGGACCCAACCTGGGGCCTCCTTGTCCTCTGGTCCTGCACCACCTTCAGGTGGAACTGCCTCAGGGGATGGGGCCCATCCTGACATATGAGGCACAAATCTGGACATTCTGCAATCATCTGTTCAGTTGGAGGTATACTAACAGTGCCCGCGGACACTGTTTTTGTTTTCAAAGTGCCGTACGGCACTTCCTGAGTGCAGGGGATATATTTACTGTGCGATCAATGCTCGGACATGTCCCCTGCACTCATTCATGGATCATGTCTGTACAGGTTAGACAGCAGTGCACCTTCATGAATATGCAAGGCATGCTGCTGCTGTGCTGAACGGGCACAATCTGTTCCATGCAAGAATAGACTTATTCTTGCACGGAGCTTTCATGAATCCCAGGGCACATGTTTGCACTTGAGCTGCTTAATAAACAAAGGACATCCTTTTTGCATCTCATCAGTTGTGACGCATTCTTCATTTAACATCCATATCATCATATCTTATGGCATAGTACTGAGTGTTTGGTCTGTAATTATTAGGTTGTTCAGCATTTTGAAAGTGGAAAAGTATCATCCACTCACTCTCTTAAGAAAGTGCTTATTTCTGCAATGAAATCACTGACACTGTCTACTGGGAATCTTCTATGTTCTCTAAACTTTTTTCAATACTGTGCAAATAAGAGCTTAAAACATTTTAAAAGGACATAACTGACATTCAAAACAATCATAATATGGCATGTTAGTAATATTGAGTGAAAGGCGTTTGATTCCCAGTTCTGCTACCAAATATTTGATGAACAGGGATGCAGAAATTTGACCCTCACTGCTGCCAGGAAACAATATGCAGAAGTTTGGGGGATGAATACCACCTCTGTCTAAAACAATATGTAGTACAGGGGTTACTGAGGTAAACCTGTAATACTGATGCCTCTTATGTATGCAACGGGTGACTGATTTTATGAGTTTATGGCAAGTCTTCATGACTGCCTAGGGTTATAACTTAAATCTGTCACATTGAAATAATCTTTACACCTCCTGATACAAAACATGTTTATAATCACTGATTCTTCAAGATTTTACCCATGTCATTCTGAGCCTGATGCCTTCTATGAGAAAATTACCAGCAGCGGCTGGGAGATATCAAAACTATTTCCCTTGTCCACACTCTTGCAATATTTTAAGGATAGTATAGTTATACCTCATCAATGATAGTAATCATTTCCCATATTTTCAGTGCATGCTGCCACCTATCATAATAGTACTCTGATAATGATTTCACAGTTACTAAACACTCTTTCAATTAGCTAACAGACATGTTAATTCACATCAGCTGATAGCCAAGCATTCAGTTTGAGACCGTGACTAAGACTCTAGTTGTTGGTCTGTATAAGACATCCCTGGAGTATACTGACATCATTTGGGAATTCAGTAATTGCACCCAGTTTGCAGTCATCTGCAAACTTGGTCAGCCACAACCCCTCAGTTTTGACCCAAACTTCTGAGAAGTATATACCAAACAGTAAGGGTCCCAGCACTGACGACAATGGTGCCCCTCTGGTAACAGGTCTGCTGGTTGATATGGAGTCACCTACTTTGATAGTGTGTGTCCGGTTTGTGAGACAGTTGGCAACACATCTTACAATGAAGGGGTTTACATTTAGTTTGCTAAGTTTATCAGTAATATTAGAGTGTGGGATTGTGTCAAAAGCATTTGCCAAGTCAAGGTTTGCTGTGTGCACAGATTTGCCCTTGTCAATGGCTCTGGTCACATTTTCAAAAAAAATCCACCAGATTTAACAGGCAGGATCTGCCCTTTAGAAACCCAAATTTTGTAGGATCTATGGTTTGGAGGTCACCTATGTCTTTATTTATGAGGTCCATAATGATATGTTCTGTGGTCTTACTGATGAGGCTGGTCAAGCTTATAGGTCTGTAATTCCCCGGGTGTGTTGCTAGGCCACTTTTTTGGAGGGGAATAACTGTTGCTGTTCTCCATTCTGCAGGAACAAAGCCTGTGATTAGACTATGATTGAAAAGGGCATTTAATGGTGATGCTAGTTCATGCTTTAGCCAGTTTAGAAGACAGCCTGGGATGCAGTCTGGTCCCATAGAGGCTGTGTTTTTTGCCTTGGACAAAGCTTTGAAGATTTGTTCTTCAGATATATAGGGTGAGGGGAGAGTTTGGGGGAAGGTTTGTGATAGGTTTGGAGGGTTTAGGGGAGTAAAATTTTCACCAAACTTATCCACTAGCAGGTTTCCTATCTCTGTGGAGTCAGCATGTGTGATATTGTTGGTCACTAGTTCTGCACATGGTTGGGTCCTACTTTTTAGGCTATGTACATAGCTGTAAAAGGCCTTATGGTTATCCTTGGCTGTGTTTGCTAAGTTTTTCTCAAAGAAGCCTTTACAGGATTTGCCAGGTTGTCTTATTTGCCTGTTGAGGCTGAGGAGGGTGCTTTTCCATTGTTGGTGTCTTGCCTTTGTTTTCTTGGACAGTAACTTTTTTGAATTTATTGTAAAGTTTGCTGACACTGGATATCCAACATGGCAGCTTGTTTTCACTTGGATCTCTGGCTTTGATTGTTTCTGCTTCAGCAGAGTCTATACACGTATGCAAGTGATAGTACAGGGCTATAGTGTAAGCTTTGGAGTAGTTACCACTTCCAGCTGGGGGTGGGGCTTGGAATTAATTTATACCTTCACCTAGGAGGGTATAGTTTGCCTTGGTGAAGTTTTTAAGTCTGATTTCACCCTTTGTGAGTTCTTGTGTTATTGTCATCTCAGAGATGACTGATTTGTGGTCAGATTTAACTAATGATGGCCCAACAGTTGCAGAAGTGAATCTGTTTGACATATTAGTGAGGACCAGATCTAGAATGTTTATGAGCAATTTGTTCCAGGCATTTGAGTTAGTAAAGTCAAGGAACTTTTGCACTAGAGAGTTAGGACTAGTGTAGGTTTCCCTGTCGATGGTGGGACATTGAAATCCCCCATAACCAGAGTATTTGCCAACATTTGGATTATCTCCAATTTGGTCAAGTAGGTTTCATGCGTGTCATGACCCATGGAGGGGTATCTATAACAGGCTATATCTTGAATGGGGGTCTTACCCACCGAAATATGAACATGGAGCAACTCCATGGAGTTGTCCAGTCTAATTAGATGGGTGTGTGTGAATTTATCTCTAATATAGATAGAAACACCACCTCCTTTGGTTCTCATGTGTTAATTTTGTGGTCAGAAGGTGTAGAAAGCATTGTAGCCTTGCAAGGCCGGGGTACTCTCTCATGCCTAGAACCAGATTTCTGTGACTGCACAGACATCTACATTCTTCCAATGATAGAAATGTTTCTAGGGTGGGCAGGTTTTGGTTTATGTTCCTAGCATTTAGTAACATGACCCTTATTTATAGAAGCTTTGCCGATAATGTAGAAATGCACAGTCATCAATGACCTAAATGCTGTAGGCATCAATGCACCATGGTTATGCTAGATGTATAAAAATATCTAATGTGCAAGCTCCCATATATGATGTGCAACATTAAATGAGCTACTGCCAATAATTTATCCAAAAGAGGCTATACTAAGATTTGAACCCACACACAGGGGAAGAACATTTATTTTCACAAATTGCTTAATTAATTAAGTTAATGGACATCACATTTCTTTAAATGTTTTAAAAGCATATATTATAGAATAACAGTACTAAAAGTATATGTAAGCATGTGTAAAGTCTGTATTAATATACAGGTATACTAGGCAGTTCTGCATAATGTTTACAAGTGGCCAAGTACAGTTGCAAATAAATTCAGAATGCATTGACAAGTGAATATCAACTTTAAAGATTAAAATGCATTATTCTTATATGTAAATTAATATTAGTATTTCACATATTCATGGAATATGCAATGCATCATCTAAACACATATATGTATTACATACATATATGATAAAGTAGGTGTTAAGGACTGGAATATATTACTTACTGTAGGCAAAAGGTGGCTGGCATCAGACCACTGTGACCCTCTATCGAAAATCCTTGGTATCCCTCTGTTATAAATCATCATAGATGGACCTGCATGGTAGTCCAGTGGATCCAAGTTCATCAGTAGTGGTTCATCTCTGTCTGATTCCTTATGTCAATCAATCATCAATATCCTCGGGCGTGCTTGCATCCTCTCTGCTCATGTCCAGCATAGACGGTGAGCATATGCTTCATCTTTTCTTCAGTTCAGTTTGGTGCCCAGACTCACTGAAACCTTGTCTCACTCAACATCCATGTTATGATTGTAGAAAAACCTTTTACAAACACTTCCAAAAAATGCAAACTTAGGGCTCACTCAGTTGACAGGTAATAATGGTATGCTAAGAATATGTATCACAATTTTATTTTAAAGTTGTTGCCTATAGGATGGTATCAGACTATTGGAAGGCACTGGACTCATGTTGCAGATATTCCTGTTTGTTTATAACTACTGGACAACTGTGGTGAGCACTGTACACTTATGCCAAGTGATTGGTTAATGCATCAAGATTCAAGAACTTATGTGGATGCTTGCTATTAGGATTCCAAAACACTGAATGCTAGTGAACCTCACTAATTATGTATGGTGCAAATGGTACTTCAAATCTGTATGCTCTTATCTAACTTCACTCTGAGATACAGCTGACTGAAAGCTAGCTTCTAAAGGTAAGCAGCCACTGCTTGCATTGCTATCATTTAATACAATGCTATTATCACTTACCTATGTTCATAGTATGCTCTGCAAAACAAATGAAACATATTTTATTCATATGTTAAGTGCAATTCTGTGCATTATGATCTGTCTGGGTTTATGTCCTTCACTATCAAGGAGGGTTTCCCTATATGCAGTTGTATGGCTACAAGTAAACCAGTTCCAGTCAACTACAGATATGGACTGAATCAACATATATCTCTGTAGTTACTGGAGATTAACCTATAGAGTCTGAAGAATGTCTGTGGAGAATGATGACTCGTGGAGTTTCTTGGCAAGTTGTATGTTCAGTGACTGATTTACATATAATCGCTGATGCATAATCATATAGTAGTAGTTTTAATTCAGTTCAATGGGATACATACCTCTCAAACTCTTAGAGCAAGAAATCTGGATAAAGCCACAAATAATGGGGGGAGAAAGACCTAAAAATAGGAACACTTTTTAAATATTGCTCTTACAGACTTAGAAAGTTTATACAGGTTTTATATTAGCATGAATTTCCTGAAGGCTATGACATCTGAAACTCAATCATTTGTCATTATTTTCTGACTTCAGTCCTCAATGGTTTGCCAGTGATTTTCCAGAAATCCACACTTTTATAAAAAATAGGCCAAAATATGATGCAAAAATATGGACATTCTGGGAAAATCTGGACAGCTGAGGTATGATGGGATATAGGCAACAATAGGATTACTTAGCATTTACATTGTTTATTCTTGTTATATGTAGCCATGACTGTATAACTAATCATTTTCATAAGCTGATGTTTTACTGCCTTGTTTCTACAAAATTTTCAGTAATTGCTTTGTTTAGCATATCTTGGTGATTACATTTCTGATGTTGTCTGCCAGTGACCATGATAACATCTGTGAATCATCCTACATACTTGAGGTAGAATTGGCAAGTGTGTTTTGATGTGCATGTAACTGTGGCAACACCATTGTTACAGTGATGAAGTTGTGGCACATTAGTAATGTTTTTGGCTCTTATGTGTTGTAATATCCACTGATATAGGTTCAAATCTCACTTCTACACTAATGACATAGCTGAACATGTGGAATAGATTGATTTCTGTGCACATGTATGTTCATGATGTTAGGGCATATGGTACAAGCTATTCAGGCATGTGTTTTATGTTCTTTCTACGTATCTGAACATGGTAATATAGAAAATACAGGTTGTTTTCCATAGCTATGCACTGTAAATGAGACATGAGGTATCCATTAGATGTTTGCTTTGAACACTGTCATGTCAATCTATTAACCCATATATAAAATCATAGATGTGCATATCATCCAGTCATTCAGATGTCCAAGCAAATAGGAGGGAGCATTTTTCACCTTATGAAAATGAAATAATTATAGAGGCTCTGCCCTAGCATGGCTAGAACCTGCTCAGACAGACAGACAGACATGCATTACTGTGTGGTGAAATCAAGTATGCACTGGTCTTACTAACATTATCAATATTATGGGTGGACACAACACATTCAGGCAGGCCTGCTGGCGATGTTGCTCTGACATGATCCTCCATGCAGCCAGCAGACTCTAAACTATAAGAGGCAGCAAAATACCCTTGGAGGTGGGCCACCAATGCCTCCCTCTGATGAACTAGTGATGCTCCTGTTCTCCATTCATAACACCTGCCAAGATTGTCAGATAACTGGGAGAGATATTTAGGCAGGTCTTCCAGGACATAAAGGTATGTCTGATGTTCACAAGCACTACAGCATATACTAGTGCTCACTGAAGGACATTCATTCACAATTTTTACCATAATGTATTATTTGTTTTACAAGAGAAGAACTATGCTGTGACCATGACAGCACACCTGAAGCAGATGCACAACGTAAGTGTAATAGCAGGTTATCTTACCCACATAGTGCTTATGTAACACTGTTAGTAACATGTATAATGTTGTGTGAATCAGATGCATAGCTCATCAATATCATAACACTGGCAGCACATATCACATAAAGGTCTTCATAGTCTATTAATGTGATCCATAGCTTTTGTGTGCCTATTCCTCCTTTAATGAATGTAGAGTATATTCACATGTTGTTTGTGTTCCATTTCAACAGACAGATACATCTTTATGAGACACATGCCATGATTCATCAAGCACAAACAGACCTGGTAAGGTTGCTCATATTGTTGCTATAGGGCAACACTGTTTAGCACATCTGTAATCTATGATATTAATGTTGGCTGATTTCCTTCATGGGTACATCCTAATGATGTCTACACCATTTGTCATGTTTGTGTCTTCATATATTGTTAGTGTGATCCATAGCTGTCTGTGCCTCTGCCTTCTGTTCTGACTGTGGAGGATACTCCCATGTTGTTTGTATGTCATTTCATAATACAGGTTTCCCTTTATGATGGATGGTAAATTCTCCTACCAGGGAGAATGTACCTGGTAAGACAGTCTATATGGTTGCTACATTTCACTATTGATAATTACATCTTTGCCCTTTAAGACTAATGTGGTCTTGTTCACCTGCATAGGACACCTGCAATCTGCACATCATCATCGTCCATCCAGTATATTTTATTTGCTGTGTCTCATACATCAGGCCGAATGCTACATGATGACCTGGTATGTGCTTACTACTTAGTTGTGTACTTTCATCTTTTTACACGACAGTGGCATCTGAAGAGGTCAACTCCACAATTCTAACCTCCCAGGCCCTGTTTGTGAGCCAAACGGCTATCTGCTGGGTGACATAAGGGTTTGTACCTAACCTCTTGGGTTTGTCAACAATGTCTGAGTGTGGTAATGTTAAATGCCTTGGCCAGGTCAAGGTAGGTAATGTGAACTATTTTGCCCTCATCCTTTGCTTTAGTGCCCTTCCTGAAGAAGTCAACTGAGTTGAGTAGGTATGGCCTGCCCTTGACAAAACTAGACTGGGATGAGTCAGGTTTCTGGAGGTTTCCTATGTAATTATTGATCATTTCTGTGGTAATTCTTTCCTTGGCTTTGCATATGAAATGAGTGAGACTTATGGGTATGTAGTTTCCAGGGCCTGTAGATGGCCTGCCTTTGTGCAGTGAGGTGATTGTTGCTTTTCTCCATTCACAAGACACAAAGCTTATTTGGAGGCTACAGTTAAATTGTGATTCCAGAGGTCCTGATAGGGCATATTTCATGCTATTTAGAGGACGGCCTGGGTTATTGTCTGGGTCCATCAATGCAGTGAACTTGGCCTAAGAAAGAGAATTGATGACCTGCTCCCCAGTGATATCAGGGGGTTATATTTAGTTGTATACCCTTAGGGGAGGCTGGAGGGGTGTAAAGTTAGAGCTAATTTTGTTTGCCAGTATGCTTATTATATGTACTGGCTTCACATTCTGTTTAATTTCATCATGTTTTTTGAGTTTCTAATACCATGACAGGCAGTGGTGGCTGGTGACTTCAAATCAAAGGGGGGCTCCAGGAGACAACTGAGTGGGTAGGCCCAACAGTAAGGGGTGTGGCCAACTAGAAAGGGGTGTAGCTATGCCCAAAACCACAAATTATTATGAGAGTCCAATCAAGGTAAAATGGAGTGTGGAAGAAAAAAATATTTCAATGCATTGGCTACATGACTGCTTACTTAATATCTAGATGGAAACAAAAAGGTTGTGAGGAATGAAAAAATAAATTCCTTTTTTAAATACATTACTGGAATGCCAGTCAAAATCAAATATAAAAAACAAGCAACACTCAACTCAAACCACTTTTCCTTGCACTGCAGTTCTAAATATAATTTATATTCAGCTTTATAAAAGTACCAGGTAACATTCTGAAAGTAGCAATTTCTGTGATAGCCCCACTTGTAAAAATGTTTCTTATCCAAAAAAGACCTGCTGCCTGACAACAACTATCTACTTGTTTCATGGGGAAAACATGATCAAAGTAAAAAATGAACAGTAAACAAGAAACGAGCTCTAGATAAATTGCTTAAAGGATTACTGCACAGGTTATGGACCACACACGATAGATTGGCATTCTTTTTAGTTTATGGGTAAAACCTGTAAAGATGACTGCAAGTCTCCAACAAATGTAATGAGCTTCTGAAAATACTGTAATCCTGTACTTTATTACAAAAACTGTAATATGCCTTTCAATACCCAAGACTTATACGTTATCTAGTTATGTAAATATTCTCTGCATAGCAACAACAAAAAGGCTTTCAATGTTGGTAATTCTTTAACAGTACGCTTATTAAAGCTTACTTGCATCTTACAGTCTCAGGCAAGCTTACCTGATGTTCACTAAAGCATTGGTACTTAAACACAGAGCAACAGGCACTGTAACAGCATTCATTTTCTGAATAATAAGAAGTATAAATCAACAGTATAAAATATGACAGAAAACCAGAACATTCCGCAAAATCAAGATGAAAAGCCACTGTAGTACTTGTGTCTACCTTGGATGAGGGGATATTCTGCACACTTACACTGCATAACTGCTCCTCACCCTGCTTGGACACATCCAGAGTCACTACATGGGGGAGTGGGGTGCAACAAGTATATCACAATTTGAAATGTCTCTGGCTGATGATGATGGTCCTGACACATTTGTCATACCTCTCAATCTCAGAGCAAGAAATCTGGACAAAGCCATAAATAGAAGTGGGACAAAGGCCCAAAAATAAGGACAATTTTTTTAAGTATTGCTCTTACAAACTTATAAAGATAATAGAATAGTAGGTCTTGTATTAGTATGAATTTTCTGAAGGGTATTAAATCTGAAACTCAAATGTCTGTCATTATTTTCTAACTTTAATTTTTAATGATTTGCCACTAATTTGCCGTAAAACCACAATTTTATGAAAAAAGACTAAAGATGTGATGCAAAAATGTAAAATAGCCATAAAATACAGCTGGGAACCTGTCAATTAGGGGACACCTTTTTAATATTAGTACTGTTAAGTTGAGCAGCTGACAAAATAAGAGGATATACATGCATTTCTGAAATAAAAGTTATATATAGCTCTTCTGCTTCTTCTCTTTAGCTGCTCCCATTAGGGGTTGCCACAGCGGATCATCTGTTTCCATTTCTTCCTGTCCTCTGCATCTTGTTCTGTCACACCAACGACCTGCATGTCCTCTCTCACCACATCCATAAGCCTTTTCTTAGGCCTTCATCTTTTCCTCTTATCTGGCAGCTTCATCCTTAGCATCATTTTCTCAAAATACCCAGCATCCCTCATCAGCACATGTCCAAACCAATACAATCTTGCCTCTCTGGCTTTATCTCCAAACTGTCCAACCTAAGATGATCCTGTAATATACTGATTCCTAATCCTGTCCATCCTCTTCACACCCAGTGCAAATCTTAACATATTTAACTCTGCCACATCCAGCTCTGACTCCTGCCTTTTTGTCAGTGCCACTGTCTCCAACCCATATAACATAGCTGGTCTCACTACCCTCTTGTAGACCTTTCCTTTCACTCTTACTGGTACTCGTCTGTCACAAATCACTCCTGACATGCTTCTCCACCCATTCCACCCTGCCTGTACTCATTTCTTCACTTCTCTTCCACACTCACCATTACTCTGAACTGTTGATCCCAAGTACATAAACTCATCCACCTTCAATAACTCTACTCCCTTCATCCTTACCATTTCTCTATCCTCCTTCTCATTCACACACATATTCTGTCTTAGTCCTGCTGACCTTCATTCCTCTCGTCTCTAAAGCATAGTTTCACCTCTCCAGGGTCTCCTCAACCTGGTCCCTACTCTCACTACAGATCACAATGTCATCTGCAAAAATCATAGTCCACGGGGCTTCCTGTCTTATCTCGTCTGTCAAACTGTCCATCGCCACTGCAAATAAGAAAGGGCTCAGAGCTGATCCTTGATGTAATCCCACCTCCATCTTAATTGCATCCGTCACTCTCACCGCAGACCTCACCACTGTAACCCTATCCCTGTACATATCCTGTACCACTCTTACTTACTTCTCTGCCACTCCCGACTTCCTCATACAATACCACAACTCTTCTCTAGGCACCCTGTCATATGCTTTCTCTAAGTCCAGAAAGGCACAGTGCAGCTCCTTCTGACCTTCTCTATATTTCTCCATCAACACTCTCAGAGCAAACATTGCATCTGTAGTGCTCTTTCCCAGCATGAAAGCATACTGCTGATCACTAGTCATCACCTCCCTTCTTAACCCAGCTTCCACTACTCTTTCCCATATCTTGACTGATTAATTTTATCCCTCTCTAGTTACTACATCTCTGCACATCACCCTTATTTCTTAACGATAGGTACCAAAACACTTTTTCTCCACTCCTCAGGCATCCACTGACATTACAAGATTTCATTAAACAATCTGGTTAAAAACTCTACTGCCATTTCTCCTAAGAACCTCCATGCTTCCACTAGTGTGACTTCTGAGCCAATAGTCCTTCCATTCTTCATTCTCTTCACAGTTGTCCTTACTTCTTCCTTGCTAATATGTTTCACTTCCTGATTCACTATCCCCACATCATCCAACCTTCTCTCTCTCTCATTCTCTTCATTCATTAGCCCCTCAAAGTACTCTTTCCATCTGCTCAACACACTCTCCTCACTTGTGAGTACTTTTCCCTCACTATCCTTTAACACCCTTACCTGCTGCGCATCTTTCCCAGCTCGGTCCCTCTGTCTAGAACATTTGTACAGGGCCTTTTCTCCCTCTTTAGTGTCCACCCTTTTATACAAGTCTCCATATGCCTTATCCTTAGCCTTTGCCACCTCTCTCTTTGACATGTGCCTTTTCTCCTTATACTCCTGACTACTTTGACAATCCCACTTCTTCACCAGCCTTTTCCTCTGCATACTCTCCTGTACTTCATCATTCCACCACCAGGTCTCCTTGACCTCTTTCCTCTGTTCAGATGTCACACCACGCACCTTTCTAGCTGTCTCCCTTACCAGTTTTGTTGTAGTTACCCAGCTAGTCAGTAACTCTTCACTGTCCCCCAGTGCCTGTCTTAACTCTTCCCTGAACTCCACCTCACAATCACCATTTTTCAACTTCCACAATTTAATCCTTGGCACTGTTCTCACACTCCTCCTCTTCTTCTTGATCACCAACATCATCCTACAGACCACCATTCTATGCTTCCTAACTACACTTTCCCCTGTCACCACTTTATAGTCTTCAACCTCCTTTAGATTGGCCCTCCTGCATAGGATATAATCCACCTGCGTGCATCTTCCTCCACTCTTGTATATCACCCTATGCTCCTCCCTCTTCTTAAAATACATATTCACCACAGCCACGTCCATCCTTTTCTCAAAATCCACTATCATCTGACCTTCTGTTTTCCTCTCCTTAACACCATACCTACCCATCACTTCTTCCTCCCCTCTGTTCCCTTCACCAACATTCCCATTGAAATCTGCTCCAATCACCAGTCTCTCACCCTTGGCGACACTCACCGCCACTTCATCCAACTCACTCCAAACATTTTTTTCTCATCCATCTCGCACCCAACTTTCTGAGCATATGCACTAACAACATTCATCATTACACCATCAATTTCCAGCTTCATAAACATCACTCTAGCCGACACTCTTTTCACCTGCAAAACACTCTTGGCATACTGTTCCTTCAGGATAACCCCTACCCCGTTTCTCCTGGCATCCAAACCATGATAGAGCAATTTGAACCTGCCTCCTATACACCTGGCCTTACTCCCCTTCCATCTGGTCTCTTGCATGCACAATATATCAACCTTCCTTCTCTCCATCATATCAGCTAGCTCTCTCCCTATTACCAGTCATACTACCAACATTCAAAGTTCCTATCCTCACTAATACACTCCTAACCTTCTTCCTCTCTTCCTACCTTCAGGCATGCCTTCCCCCTCTTCTTCCTCTTTGGCCAATAGTAGCCCAATTTCTGTCAGCACCCTGCTGGCTCACAGTACTGGTGGTGGCCATTGTTAACTCGGGCCTTGACCGATCCGGTATGGAAATCTGTATTGTTGTCCGCATATGTCATTTGGCAGAGGTTTTACACCAGATGCCCTTCCTGATGTAACTATCCCCATTAATCTGAGCTTGTGACCAGCATGAAGAAATGCATTGGCTTGTGCATCCCCAGTGGCTAGGTTAAAATTAATCTATAACTCTGATCATTACAATTATTTATTAATTGTAAACCCCCCACATTTTCTTCCAAAATTGACATTTTGCAGAGGGATTATTAGGGGGAGTGTAACATTTTGTGCCCAAATCAAGGATAGTTGAGAGGTTTGCATCTATCTAATTCTATAAAGCAATTTATTTGTGCATGCCTCTCAACATCTTATCGCAGGAAATCTGGACAAGGCCAAATATATTGAGGGAATATACAAACAGTACTAAAAATTGCTCTTGTATAAACATAGACAGTTGATAGAATAACAGGTCTTGCTTTAGCATCCACTTTTCCTAAGGGTATGAAGTCTGAAACTCAATATCTCTCATTATTTAATGACTTAATTCCTAAATGATTTGCCAGAAAACCACAAATTGTATGAGGAACAAACCAAAAATAAGAAGCAACAATGTATTCATTCTAGGAAAATGTGGACAGTTGAGAGGTATAGTTCAGCTGGGGCTGTCTTTCAGTTTGCCACCCTTCTCTCCTCAGAAAATCATGGTCAAATGGGCCTCCTCCCTGTCGCCATTCCAATGTTCCATTACTTGGCTATTTCACCCTATTTACCATAATCACTGTAATGTGCATGCTGCTTTACCTTTATGATGATTTGGATTACAATAAAAGTTTTATTTTACATTTTACAGCACAAACACTAATAGACATCTGCTAAACAAAGCAATGCAGTCTCACAATGAAAACAGACTTAGCAATAAAACTTCTCTGCCCTTGAAACTCACATTCATTGAAACAGCATTGAAACCCATATCCAAAGAAAACACATCTGGCCAGTGGCAGATAAAGATTAACTTTGGGCTGTTTTTAAATCACAGGCCCCTTCCACATGAAACACGTGTGTTTTTGATACACTTTGCAGATTGTATTAAATTATATTCCTTGTATAATACACTACAGTTGTTAGAGGGTGTTTTAAATTTATTGTTTTGAATATTTTTCCAGTAAACAATGAAACAAAATGCATGAACCAATAATGACAAAACTGCCCACTTCAGAACATTTCCATCATTAAAGTCTGCTCAAATTTCTACAATCCACCAATATCAGTAAATATGCACAATCTCTGCAGAAGTAAAAGTCATCTAAATAATTCCACACTAAGGAGATCTGAAACTAATGAAGAGGTTGCTGCTAGCAAACAACTGTATATTTCATTGTTTCATCTACAAATAAAGTGCCTGTTGCCCTTGAGGAATACATTGCCAATGTTACATTAAAAACATGATAAACTAGCAATATTGCAATATGGAATGGATGGCAAACTGATAACAGGTTCAAAGTTACTAGGTATCTCCACCAAAGACGACATTCTAAGGAGTGTAGCATCCACCTCCATTAAAGGTACAGCACAGTGCAGTATCAGCAATGCATCTACATACTGTTGGAGTAGAACCCACAGCCTTCTGCATCAAAAGCAAGAACACTACCTGTTGTGCTGTTAAGAATGCAGGCAGCCTCAGCATAAGCAGCTCTAAACTTTCTTCCCCTGAAGTTCTCAGCTCCTTGTAAAATCCACTTGACACTCAACTTTATCTCTCAACTTTGCAGCACAAGACATCTGGAAAAAGGCAAAATTTATTGGTGGGTGGACAAAAGCCCAAAAACCAGGGACACATTTTAAACATTGCTTGTATAATCTTGGAAAGTTGCTAGAATAAAATGTTGTGTTACTACCATGCATTTTACTGGCAAGTCTTGAAGTGAGGACCTTGTGCACTATAGAGCAACATACCACTATGCCAAATTATCTATTGCTTGAAATATAGGAAGACTGAAACTTAAATGGCTATCATTTAGTGAATTCAGTTCTCAATCTCTTAGCACAAAACAGCTGGACAAAGTCAATAATGGGAAAATACAGCCCCAAACCTATTCAGTGAATTCAGTTCTCACCATAGCTCTCAACCTCTT
>NC_056725.1:1078521188-1078563688 GCF_019279795.1 Protopterus annectens
CCCTTCCTCTTCTCTTCCTACCTTCAGGCATGCCTTCCCCCTCTTCTTCTTTTTTGGCCAATAGTAGCCCAATTTCTGTCAGCACCCTGCTGGCTCACAGTACTGGTGGTGGTCATTGTTAACTCGGGCCTTGACCAATCCAGTATGGAAATCTGTATTGTTGTCCGCATATGTCATTTGGCAGAGGTTTTATACCAGATGCCCTTCCTGATGTAACTATCCCCATTAATCTGGGCTTGTGACCAGCACGCAGAAATGCACTGGCTTGTGCATCCCCAGTGGCTAGGTTAAAATTAATCTATAATTCTGATCATTCCAATTATTTATTAATTGTAACCCCCCCCCCCCACATTTTCTTCCAAAACTGACATTTTGCAGAGGGATTATTAGGGGGAGAGTAACATTTTGAGCCCAAATCAGGGATAGTTGAGAGGTTTACATATATCTAATTCTATAAAGCAATTTATTTGTGCATGCCTCTCAACATCTTATCACAGGAAATCTGGACAAGGCCAAATATATTGAGGGAATATACAAACAGTACTAAAAATTGCTCTTGTATAAACATAGACAGTTGATAGAACAACAGGTCTTGCTTCAGCATCCACTTTTCCAAAGGGTATGAAGTCTGAAACTCAATATCTCTCATTATTTAATGACTTAATTCCTAAATGGTTTGCCAGAAAACCACAAATTGTATGAGGAACAAACCAAAAATAAGAAGCAACAATCTATTCATTCTGGGAAAATGTGGACAGTTGAGAGGTATAGTTCAGCTGGGGCTGTCTTTCAGTTTGCCACCCTTCTCCCCTCAGAAAATCATGGTCGAATGGGCCTCCTCCCTGCCACCATTCCAATGTTCCATTACTTGGCTATTTCACCCTATTTACCATAATCACTGTAATGTGCATGCTGCTTTACTTTTATGATGATTTGGATTACATTTAAAAGTTTTATTTTACATTTTACAGCACAAACACTAATAGACATCTGCTAAACAAAGCAATGCAGTCTCACAATGAAAATAGACTTAGCAATAAAACTTCTCTGCCCTTGAAATTCACATTCATTGAAACAGCATTGAAACCCATATCCAAAGAAAACACATCTGGCCAGTGGCAGATAAAGATTAACTTTGGGCTTTTTTTTAAATCACAGGCCCCTTCCACATGAAACATACATGTGTTTTTGATACAATTTGCTGATTGTATTAAATTATATTCCTTGTATAATGCAATAGAGTTGTTGGAGGGTGTTTTAAATTTATTGTTTTGAATATTTTATTTATTTATTTATTTTACATTTGTTAACCGGGCTAGTCTAACTGGATATATTTCCATTTTCAGTAGAGGCCCGGGGAGAAAATCTCCAGTGAAACAAAAATAAAAATTTAAATATTTAAAAATTAAAAAACATTTGAAAATTAAAAAACATTTAAAAATTAAAAAATAATTAAAAAATAGTTAAAAATTAAAAATCAATATTAATACATAATAAATGAATGGTTCAATAGAAGATTATTCAAAAAGCAGGAAGTAATTAGAATACAATAAATTACAGCAGTATTACTAGAGTAATGTAGGCATTTACAATAGTAGAGGTGACAATATGCATAGGATAATTCAATATGCAGTGAGATACATGTAGACTATCAGTATATTAACAGGATAGAGATTTTCAGAGCATTAAGCAGGATAGATTACATCAGTATGTTGAATTCTGTAAACCAGTTACAGTCCTACATAAAGAATGTAAAATAGGTAGAGGTTCAAGAGAAGAAATATTTGTAGTGAAGGAGAAGGTTAATCAGGGTTGCTACAGGGGCATAGCCAGTTTGATTTGAGGTGTCTTTTGAGGTTTTGTTTAAAGAGAGGCAGTGAAGAAATTAAAGTTAGGTCATTAGGTAGTAAGTTCCAGTTTTTTCCCACAGAGTTGGAAAACAGAGAAACTCCAGCCAGTTTGTAAGACTTGCTTATGCTAGCAAGAAGTTTGCTGGAAGAGCGAAGAGAATTTAGATTTTTGCATGGGATTATGAGATTGGAAAGTATAGAGGTGCTGTTAGGTTTATAAATTATCTTGTGGGCAATGATGAGTTGGGAGAGTTTCAATTGGTTTTGTAATTCAAGCCAGCCTAGCTGCGTTAGATTCAGACAATGGTGAGTGCTAAAAGGATTTCAGGAGGCAAATCTGGCAATGTTATTATAGGAATTAGCTAGTTTGATGAGATTATTTTTCTTTAGATTAGTATATATTGGTGAGGCATACAGAAGAGTTGAAATTAAATGGGAGTGTGCAATCTTAGTTCTGGCTATTGGTGTTAAGAAAGGTTTAATTCTATATAAGGAGCCTATTTTTCTATTGACAGTTTTGATGGTGTTATTTATGTGGCTGTCAAATGTAAGGTTATTGTCAATAGTAATTCCTAGCAATTTAGTGGTAGAATCGGGTAATATACTTGTGCCATTATTGGAGATGACAGAGAATTCTATGGGGGAGGATTTGCTGGTGGGTTTGAAGAGAAGGAGTTTAGTTTTTTTTGGCATTGAGCAGGAGGCAACGTTTAATGAACCATGTTTCAACTATGTTGAAAACATTCTGAGTAAGCGAATGTAGATCAGTTGGGGAGTTTGCTGAGCATATTAGTGTAGAATCATCTGCATATTGAATGCAGGTGGCTTGTGGAATGGCTACATGGAGGTTGTTGATAAACAGTGAGAAAAGAAGTGGACCTAGAATAGAGCCCTGAGGGACACCGAGTGTGACAGGTAGAAGGGATGATATATTATTTTCCCAAAGAACTGCCTGTTGCCTATTGGTAAGGTAAGACTTGAACCATTGAATTGCCAGGCAGTCAAGGGAAAGGGATTCAAGAATGTTGATAAGAAGGGTATGGTTTACCATGTCAAATGCTTTTGACAGGTCACTAAAGAGTGCAGAAGAGAGGTTGTTGTTATTATGATTTCTATTAATGGCTTCTGTAAAGGATAATAGGGCAGTTGTGGTGCTATGGGATGGCCTAAAGCCATGCTGACAGTTTGCTATGATGTTATGTTGAGATAAATGGTTTAAAAGTTGTTGGTGAATGTATTTTTCCATAATCTTTGCTAGGGGTGATAATAGAGCTATTGGCCGGTAGTTGGAATAATCATTAGAAGTACCCCCTTTGTGTAGGAGGATAATATGGGAGATTTTCCAGATGTCTGGAACTATTCTTTCTTTAATGGTTCTATTTATGAGGATGGAAATGGGATAAGAAATTACTTTGGCTGCTTTTTGCAGGTATTCTGATGGTAGCTGGTCAGCAGAAGGAGTACAAGGTTTAAGTTTTTGGATGTATTTATAGATGAGAGTGGTTGAGATGGATTTCAGATGGAATGTTGGAAGAGTGCCAGGTATGGTGGAAGAGAAGCTTGAGTTGTCAGGGACTAGTTGACTGGCTAGTGATTGTATGGTCTCTGTGAAGAAGGTATTGAAGGTATTGGCAGTTTGGTGGGGGGTGTTTTGTTTGGCCTGGGATGGAGTAGGTGTACATGAGTGGCCTGGGTTTAGGAGTTTATTTATACTAGACCAGAACTTTTGGGGATTGTTTTGGTGATTTTGCTGTAACTTATAGTAGTAGTTCTTTTTGTCTGTAAGTATTGCCTTTTTAGTAATATTAAATGCTTAAATGTTTGTTCATCTGAGATAGTTTTGTTAGCTCTCCATTTAGCCCAAGCCTTGTTCCTAAGTAACATATTTTGTCTGGTTTCTTTAGAAAGCCAGGGGGCAGGCTTGGACTTCATTCTAATGGACCATTTGGGTGCATGCTTATCTAGGATCGATAAGAATTTAAAGTTTAAGTATTTAACAGCTTCTTCAAGTGGTAGTGTTTTTAAAGGGTTCCAGTCACAGGCTCTAAGTTCATCTTGGAAAAGTACTGGGTTAAAGCTTTTGTTGGAACGTGCAATCCTACATTTTGGGGGGTTAGAGATACCATTTTTTTGCCTTAGGATGTAGGTCAATGAATGATTGCTTACATCGTCTGGCAGAGTTCCTATGTTGTAAGCTTGTTTCTGTTTATTTATAAGTATCCAGTCTAAGGTGCTCTCTTTCTTATTTGGTTTATTGATTCTAGCTGTGGAAGTGATAGTTTGACTAAAGCCGTGAAGGTTGATATGGGAGGTAGGATTAGCAGTGTTAATAGCTTTCCAGTCAGTATTAAAATCACCAAATATTATTGTTTCTTGAGGGTAGGTTGAGGACATCCAGCTTAGAATATCCTCTATAGTATTGATATTATTACCAGGTGGTAGGTAGATACAAATGATATATAAAGATTTGTTTTGGTTAATTTGAAATCTGGTAATAAGGACTTCTGCCTCACTATGCTGAGGTGGGTTGTATGGTAAAGTGGAGATTTGAAGTCCATCTTTGAATAGGACTGCTACTCCCCCACCCTTGATTTTTATTCGGTCTTGTCTTAATATATTATATCCTTGAGGAATGACTTCATTGTCTTTGGTGTCTGGTTTTAACCAAGTTTCTGTCAGGCAGAAGATGTCAAAGCTGTGAATATCTAGATGGGCGTGGAGATGGGCTACTTTGTTTTTAATACTGCGGATATTTAGGTGTCCTATTAGGAAAGAGTTTGGTAGTTTAGGGTGGGTTATTAGGGTAGCAGGATTAGTTGGGCCAGGGTTAGGGTGGATGTCACCGTCTTTTAATGAGGGATTGCTTAGTTTGATTGTAGAAGTATTTGTAAAGTTGGTTAGATATTTTACTTTCTTTACTGTGGGTTTATTAAATTTAATGTGGGAGTATCTATGGTATTTAGGTAGTAGATAGGTGGGAACAAAAGTGATGTTCGTTTGAATGTTATGGAGTATGGGAGTATGTATAGCTGTTTGTTTTGGGGAATAATTGAAATGGAAATAGTGCAGTTTTTTAAAGGAGGTGATGAGGTAGGTGGAGGTGAGAGCAATTGAAATTAAAGCTAAGAGTATTGGTTTGGTCATTTTATTTATTACTACTAAAGGTGTCTTGAAGAGATATGTAAGGAAGCAATATTCTCAACTGTCCACATTTTCTCAGAATATTTTTCCAGTAAACAATGAAACAAAATGCATGAACCAATAATGACAAAACTGCCCACTTCAGAACATTTCCATCATTAAAGTCTGCTCAAATGTCTACAATCCACCAATATCAGTAAATATGCACAATCTCTGCAGAAGTAAAAGCCATCTAAATAATTCCACACTAAAGAGATCTGTAACTAATGAAGAGGTTGCTGCTAGCAAACAACTGTATATCTCATTGTTTCATCTACAAATAAAGTGCCTGTTGCCCTTGAGGAATACATTGCCAATGTTACATTAAAAACATGATAAACTAGCAATATTGCAATATGGAATGGATGGCAAACTGATAACAGGTTCAAAGTTACCAGGTATCTCCACCAAAGACGACATTCTCAGGAGTGTAGCATCCACCTCCATTAAAGGTACAGCACAGTGCAGTATCAGCAATGCATCTACATACTGTGGGAGTAGAACCCACAGCCTTCTGCATCAAAATCAAGTACACTACCCATTGTGCTGTTAACAATGCAGGCAGCCTCAGCATAAGCAGCTCTAAACTTTCTTCCCCTGAAGTTCTCAGCTCCTTGTAAAAATCACTTGACACTCAACTTTATCTCTCAACTTTGCAGCACAAGACATCTGGAAAAAGGCAAAATTTATTGGTGGGTGGACAAAAGCCCAAAAACCAGGGTCACATTTTAAACATTGCTTGTATAATCTTGGAAAGTTGCTAGAATAAAATGTTGTGTTACTACCATGCATTTTACTGGCAAGTCTTGAACTGAGGACCTTGTGCACTACAGTTAGATCAACATACCACTATGCCAATTTATCTATTGCTTGAAATATAGGAAGACTGAAACTTATCATTTAGTGAATTCAGTTCTCAATCTCTTAGCACAAAACAGCTGGACATAGTCAATAATGGGAAAATACAGCCCCAAACCTATTCAGTGAATTCAGTTCTCACCATAGCTCTCAACCTCTTAGTACACAAAACCTGGACAAAGACAATAATGGGGGAATATAGCCCCAAAAATAGGGACAAATTTCAAATATTGATCTTATAGACTTATAACTTTTCTAAAATCAAAGGTTTTGTGTTACTACGTACTTTCTGAAGAATATGAAGTATGAAATTCAAATGCTTGTCATTATTTAGTGAATACAAAATCCAGAAAACCACAGATTTTATGAGGAACAGAAAAGAACAAAATTACAAGGCAAACATCTGAATAGCTTTCACAAGTGGTGGTGGGTAGGGAATTCCGGCTCTTGCTACCTACACCTAAGGTATAGGGTTTGAACTTGAGTTGTTCTCTAGCCACCAGGTATATCTTTGGGTTTGAGCCTTTCCTGAGTTTCTCTCTAGCCACCAGGTATATTTAATTGGGGCATTTCACACACACACACACACACACACACACACACACACACACACACACACACACACACACACACACACACACACACACACACACACACACACACACACACACACACACACACACACACACACAGAGTCTGTCCCAGTTGAAATTCCAGCAGCAGCTTCCTTTAAAGTCCCAGCCCAGGCTGCAGTCTGCTTTCAAGTGATTGCTTTAAAAGTCCAAGCCCCCTGAGTTTGCTTGCAGATGTTGCAGTCTGCTTCCAAGTCCCATCTGTCTTTCCTGTGAGAGCAGGCTCCAGCCTGCAGATGTTGCAGTGCGATCCCCTTCCAGTATATGTGGTTGTAACCGCATAGACTTCTGGGCATTTCTGTAAGTGCGATGTCTTCTTCAAATTTGGACTGGTTAAATGGCAGTCTGGATTCCTACATGTATGCATGCAGAGTTCTTGGAATGCCGGGCATGCATGCGTGGAGTTCTGGGACTCGCTATTCATTTTATTTTAATTTTGTTTTTTTCTTTTCTTTTCTTTTTTTTTTTGTTTGTTTTTTTCTTTTTCCAGCTGGGGGGCTGCAGTCCTGCAGTCCAATAGCACAAGCCACCCCTGATGACAGGAATGGACCTCATCCCTAAGTCAAAGTATGGTTAAAGCTCATTAAATTAGTATTGTTTAAATCTCTGATATTAGCCAGAAGTGCTCTTTGCAGCACCTGCAATGTGCCCAGTAATGACTCCTTTTGCATTTCATATGGAGTTATATGTATTGGTAACCCATCTAAGTATAATTGTAAATAATTTTTTATAAGACCTGTTTCCCCTACTACTATTAGAACACTGGAGAAATGAGTCACAAAGCATTATAGAAAATAATAAAGTTTATATCACATGAGATCAACCATTACCAACAGATAAAAAAATAGACAACAAATAGACACAAGAAAAACAGATATAGTAGTCCATGAAAAGAAGACAAAAGTAGCATTGATCATTGAAATTGCTACAACCAGTAACTAGAATGTCTTGCATACAGACCGACACAAAGTCATAAAATATTAAGATTTACAGACAGAAATGAGAGCAGTGTGGAAGAAAGATACCCAGACAGTTCCAATAGTAGTAGGAGCAATGGGCCTTATAAAAAGAATCTATAATTGTATTTAGATATGTTACCAATACATGTAATAACATATAAATTGCAGAAGGAGTCATTACTGGGCACATTGCGGGTGCTGCAAAGAGCACTCCTGGCTGACATCAAAGATTGAAACAATACTAAGTTCATGAACTTTAATCGTACTTTGACTTAGGAATGGGGTCCATTCTCGTTATGGTATTAGAAACCCAAAAGACTTGGAGAAATTAAAAAGGGAGATTAGAACTCACTGGCCTATCACTCCACAACATTGACTGCTTCAGAGCTGCCACAGTTTCCTGTTTCTTCCCTTGTTGTCCAACTCGTACTGAATGTTTGTAGTAGTTTCCTATAGAAAATTCTAAAGTATCTTCATATGGCAACTGATCAGATGTTTCGTGCTCCATTGATTTCTCCTTAATTTGGGGATCCATTGCTCAATCCTGCTGCATTGTTATCTAAGTTAAGTTTTCTACACTACATCCTTCACTTTGCAGGTAATCCATAACCTCAGTTTTTAACTCTAACTTTTCCATTACTAATCCTGTTTTCTACTTTTCTTGTTTGTTTTTTTTTTTTATTTTCTGTATTGTAAAATTGTACCTGTCTGGATGCCCTTGCCTGCATTTCTCTTCAAATATCTTTGATGCTGTTCTTTTTGTATTGATTAGTTTTACTTTCTCCTTTGCATTCCTATTGCACAATGTTAAATCTCTTTTTCTTTCCCACATCCATATATCTCCTGATCTTTCTGTTTCTCCTTACTCTGGGGACTCGTTGTTCCATCCTGCTTTGATAGAACCTGTGTTAGACTTTCTACACCAAATCCTTCACTTTGTAAGTATTCCATAACTTCAACTTCTGTTTTTAAGTTGTACTTTACTTATTTTCTGTTCTGCATTCTCCCTTTGTGGTCTTATTTTTGTATTGTGAAATTTCCCATATCTGGATGCCTTTGCCTGTATTTCTCTTTAACTGTCTTTGGGACTGCTTTGTTTGAATTTGTCTTTCTCCTTTGCATAAATATTGCACCATATCAGATTTCTCTTTTCCCCATGTTCATATTTCTTTTTTGTCTCTAGATTTTGTTCTTTATATTTTTGCACTTCCTCAGGTGCTTCTTTTTCCAAATAGCCCAAGGTTTCCTGGTCTATATAGTGTTTTTATAATGTAGCTGTTGTATTAATGAACACAAATTTGCATTTGATACTTTTGACAGTTTTTCTTGTGGAAATATTTTTATTTTCTCTAATTTCTCTCTTAATGTTTTTAATCTGTCTTAGCATAGGTTGCTCCATTAACAATGAGCTCCGCACAAAATTATGTATTGTCCTTCGGATTGTGGATATTTTTAAAGAATGCCTTGCGGTTTCCTTGGCCAGGAAGGCCAAATTTACCTCAAAAGTTGACTTTAGTAGATTCCATTTGCCCTCTGAATTGTTTGCTTAGTTTGATGACAGTTCTTTTATCATGCTGGTTGCTACACCTCCGCATTTTTACTACAATTTTCTTCCATCTGTTATGCAGCTGATTGATATTGTGATTCTACCAGGGTTATTTGTTTTTTAGTTGGTTCTCTACTTATTCTTTGTAGGTATATCTGCCTCTAAGCAGCTATAAACATACTTGTATAGGATTCCTGTGAACAGTTCTGTGTAGGCAGCAGTGTTCCTGGGATATAGAGGGCTTAAAATTTTGCCAGGTTATCAGTTAATGGTAGAAAATTAGCCTCAGTCTAATTCCTGAACATTCTAGTGTTAACTGGGCTTTTGGGTTTTATTTTTCCTTTAAAGTGAACCATTCTGTGTTCTGACATTACTGGAGAGGACATTACATTAGGACATGTGCAGTACTCTCCCATATTAGTATGGACCAGATCCAGTATGTTTGCACCCCTGGTGGGTGTATTGACAATCTGGTCCAGGGAATTTGTGTTTACAAATCCAGAAATCAATATGCCTACATGTTTCTAATCGTATATGATTTTCCCTCACTAGTGGGGTAATTAAATGTGCTTATGAAATCAGTATTTGGTTGGTTGTTGAGTGTTTTTAGTAAGTATAAATACATATTATGGGTTTCTGGGTCATAGAGAGGGGGAGTATAGCTTGCAAGGAAGTGTATGGAATTTTGTCTATGGTGATCTACACATGGAGAAGCTCAAGTGCATTCTCTGTTTGATCAGTCTTGACATATATTTATTTTTTATGTAAATTGAGACACCGCCACCTTCATTCCCTGCCTGTGTAGTAGCTGATCTAAATGTGTGGAAGGCATTATAGCCTTATAGTGCCAGGGTGTTCCCTGTGGCTTTAAAATATTTCTCTGTGACTGCACAGACATCAGCATTCTCTAGGGTGAGAATAGCTTGTAGGGAGTGGATTTCATGTTTAGACTCCTAGCATTGAGCAGTAACCCCTTTACATTTTCTTGGTTTTGATTTACTATATTGAAGTATTTGGAGATTGGCATTGCCTAAAAAAGGCACAATGGGGGGCAATAAGGTTTTAGCTAATATTAGAAAGCCTATAGGGGTGAGTTGCAGATCATCCCTGGAAAAGCAGCATAGTTTGTTGATTTTCTCCTTCCATGCTGACAAATATAGCACACCCTTAGAATGACACCAGAAATTAAGCCAAATATTAAAGTCAGACATGTTCTGTTCATATTGTGGCATTATCCTTGTAGAAGGTAGAATGTTGCTCAATGCTAAGCTCACACCAACCTGGGACACATATTCCAAGAGCTCCATGCTGTATTGCATCATATAATCTAGGGATGCATGTCTCGGTTGATTTACATCCATGTGTACTATAAATGAGTAACACTGGCACTTGTGGTCCAGTGAACTGAGTGTGTGCATAATATACCAGATCCTGGACCCTGATAAGCAACTGACCATGACTTTGACCTTACTCAGCCTGGTGAGACAGACATCAGTGTGTCTCACAATGGAGTCTCCAATGACCAGAATGTTGGATTGTGTGGTGGTTTGTCATATGGGCTCAGAAGTAAAGGCTCCATAACATGTGCTGTATGTGTTGATGTGGGTGTTGTTTTGAAAGAATGCATTCATGGTTGCTGAGGGCATTTGTTTTGTCTGTTTCATCTAGGAGGTCATTTTTTTAAACAAAATACATTTTTATTAAATTATTACCTATGGCACAGGCAATCATACATTTATATAAATTAAAACAAATCACATTAACACAATCCCAACTGCAAGCATTTTACATCACAAGTCCTAGTAACACAATTCTAATTGCCAACATTATACATCACTTAGAATCTACCCAATTGTTGTCAGTGAAACATTACATAGCTGATTCAAGTCATGCCTTCTTTCAAACCTCATTCCTCCCCTGTATATATTATTCCCAAATTTCCCAATTTTTCCTATGTAATTTGCTCCTACCCTTTTCTAGAGATCTCAATTCCAGTTGTTTTATCTCTGTTGCTATATTCACTACTTCTAGTACAGTTGAATGGTCTTTTGGGTTTAGGAATGTCACATTTAAGTGCCTCAGCACATATGGGTCTATGTGTCTACTTTGTACTGTGTGTGATGGGAGCAGTGAGTGTACTAACAACCTGATTGACATCAGAGTGTTTTTATGTGAGGCTTTGCCTCCAGTCACATTGTGTAAAAACATCTCTCACATACCTCACCCGTTTATCTGAGTATTTACCTGTAGTCAGTAAACATGAATCATTTCTACATTGCCTCTGGATGCCCATATCCACCAAGTTGGTAATGGAGACTGAAGGAAAGTTCATATACATTGCAAGAGGCCAATTTTATTGGTTAGCTGGTGTGAATATAAAATAAAGTCTGGAGTATCAGATTTGCAATTCTGAGGGCAGTACTTGTCACTGCAAACTAACTGCCCTCTGTGCAACTAGGCTTTAACAAGACAATGCAAACCACACCACTATCATTGCAGGTGTGAATTGTAACTCAACATAATTTATATTCTTGGTGTGACTGAGTAGACATCTTATTTTGATTTACATTTAATGCATTATATGTAAGCAGTACTTCTACCCCCTCTAGTTTGAGCACTTTTCACACACACACACACACACACACACACACACACACACACACACACACACACGCACACACACACACACACACACACACACACACACACACACGCACACACACACATACATGCATACACACATAAACAGACATACACACACAAAAACACATATACACACAAACATTCATCCAACTTTATTCATACCCTCGAAATATAAACACCACATTTCCAAATGCACATTCTAACACTACCTGATCCATTGCCCTCACTGAATTTACCTGAACTTATCTACACCATTAGTCCTTCCACTGTAATCAATAGATGACCACCAGCTTTTTACAGTGCTAAATTTTACCTCCACCCATGGAAATGCTCACAGTTGAACAATTCTCTGAATATCTCAGCAGCATAAATGTGGTGTCACATACATTGTATTGCCTCATTACCACATGGATTGGACAGAGGGACTGGCTTTTGTAATGATCCTCTCATTAGTGAGAACATAAGCAAGAGAGCAGTCTACTAATCAATAAAGGTTACTATCAAGGGGAATCCACTGGTAAGTCATTCAAGACTAGCATGCCTTTTGTGTATACTCCCAGTTAGCACCCATAGCTCCTTATAGTATCCAGACATTTTTTTGGTCCAGCTTCTTTAACTAACCAATCATCAGCTAATAATAGACAGTATTAGAAAGGGCAAGGATCTGTTAGCAAATAGCACTATGATTGTTACTGTACAATATACTGCAGTAGAGAAAATAATAATTCTTTGACACTTATAATTCATATTTTGAAATTTATGTTCATATTTTCAAAACTGAGAGGCCTACATGCTAAGGCCTACATGCTATTGGAGGTGAATAGTGTGAAATGCCATGCGAGGAGACAAGTAAGATTCATTTTCTGTGTCCATTTATGTCTCACTATATTGGAGATATTGCTAGCTGTTTGTTAGAAATTGTGATAAACAATATTTCAATATGTACTTAATACTTCAAAAAGCTGACTTACACGCTATCACATGGCATCAGGTGAAAGCTTAGATATTGCTGAAGAAAGCTATAATTGATATTTGCACTGTAAGTAAACATATTGATAGATATTCAGTGTTATTTCGATTGATAATTATACAATTATGCACATTTTCATATGTCTGCAACTATCACAATAAACTTGAATCAGAGAGCAAGTTGTAACAGTTATGTGAAATTTTAGTTAACAAAAGGTTTCTAACAAATACATGTCCAGATTGTATATTTTCCAAGATAATTTATTTCTGAAAGCTTAGCCTAAACATATTATTCTGGGTTTGCCTGCATTATAACACATTATAAAATTTATGGAAAGAATATGAATGCACCACCTACTGTCACTGTAAAGAATACTTCATTCTAATAGCATTGCTATCTGTACCACTTCGATAGCTCATATTATTCAAATATATTTGCATTTGTTTATGGACAGAAACAAACTCTTTTTGACACTTTCAACTTGATATGTTGGATTTTGGAGCAAAGGACTAACAACAATCAAAAACTGCAAATTTCACAGTTTTTTTTTAGGTGACCGGTGAATGTTTTCATGCTTAATGGACATCAGTGCCTAATGTTCCAGAAGAAGGAAAATTCTTCTGCCACTGACTTCTTTATTCAAAATATTAAAAAAAAAATCAAATACTTGAAAGTTCACTTATGCAATGACTTTTGTTTTATCTTTTCTGTCAGGAGGGTTCTCTTGCTATTGCAAGACAATGCTTTCACTGTTGAAATGAACTGCATGATGCAATGCCTACATTTTCTTTATTAGTTCTTTTTTTCATATCTGTTCAAAACAGATGTCTGCTGGCAGAGTCTACTGCATGTTGGTGGTTCACAAAGAAAACACATCAATCAACTGAATATTTTGTACTCTGAAATTCAATTGTAACAAATACTTCTGAAGACAAAATATTTATGCTCAACATGTTCACAGTATATAGTCTAAAAGCCCCTACATATGAAAGTTAGAGGAATCACTCTAAAGTTTCATTATCCAATGGCATTATTTACAAAATGTATGAAAGCATTTTTCTGAATATTTTCATTGTACAATAGCAATAATCCACAGCTGGGTATGGGTTTCATTTGATATACCCACGGTTGGCTTTGTTTGATTACTCTAGTTTCACCCTTGTGATCAATCACACTGACTGTTGATAGATCCTCTGATACCAATACACAGCGATAGATTATTGTGAAATTATACTCTCAATTGCTTCACAAGCTCAACCAAGCTGTAAAAAATAAATTATTTAAAGGCAACAATGACTAAAAATAAAATAAGTTCTTTAATACAATATTAAAATTGATACGGTAAGCACTTTCATTCTATACATAGAACTTCATCAGACAATATTCCCAAAGTTGAAACCATTTAAATAAGTTCTCAAGTAATCATATGATTCATATTTCTGTGTTTTTAATCCCTATCACTGATGCCTGGAAAGATGTTCATATACCCTCATATAACAATCTCTTGTTTTTCTACCTATACAAAAGGCAGATCAAATACCTGTATAGTATTCTTACAATAGTTACAGATTTTTGATAAAAATTATTTTTTATTTCTCCCATTATCCATCCCATTTGTAAGTTTGTCAGATTTCTCTTACTTTTGAATTCACTCATTAAATTATCTAGCATTATTTTTTTCATAAGGTACCCTCTTTCATAAAACTTCCATTCATCATTCCACACATAAGTTTTAACTGGGTCTAATGTAAGTCTAACTATTCTTGTAAATTGGATTTTCACAATATTTTCTTCTGTTTCAAATAATTGCAGTTGTTGAAATGCAAGTAGTAAGCATTGCTTGAACATCCTTCTTAAAAAATTCTTATTGATTTATTCAAAGATTTATACAAGTTAAAATCTAAAAATGTATACTCTCCATTTAAGCTTTAAAAAACATATCCTCAGTTCCATTCCACAAAATAAATAAGTCATCAATAAAACATTAAAAATACCTACAGATTTTTAAAAAAGTCATCAATAAGACATTAATCTACCACTGCATGTTAACAAAAACACAGATTTATATATATATATATATATATATATATATATATATATATATATATATATATATATATATATATATATTCCTTTACCACCATGTTTTGTTTTATATACTTCAGGTCTATATCACATTATCAAATCTTCACAGCAAATAATAGCTCTTTCAACAACTAATCATTGAAGCTACTAACAAACTATTCAGTGGAAGGTTTTCTGTTTTCAACAACCACCAACCATCCACCAGAATTTGCCATTTTCATTTTGTGTGTGTTTTCTCGTGGTGTCTTGTGTTTTTAGAGGGGGGTGAGAGGGTTAGGTAGCCTCCCATTAGCATTAGTGTTGTTTGTTTATGGTTTTGCTTAGTTAGGGTTGAATACTGTTGGTTATTTGCTCTTTTTTTTGTTCATAAGTGGTTTGGCTGATGATTAGTTGAGTGAACAGCCATTTACTGAAGTGAGATTCAGTGATGTGATATAGACCCATATAACTAATTATCAAACACAATAAAGTTATACACCAAAATCGCATCCAAAATTTCAGTGACTAACCTCACTTGGATTTCAGTAAAAAGACCTGAAGAATGCATTTCTTTGTTTACAATTTGAAGTACAATTTGAAGTGCTTCCCCATTAGGAATCACTGGATATAAAGCTGTCAAATCTGGATTCATTTATATCACAGAATCATTAATTGCAACATTTTTAATAATTTGTCTAAACTCAAAGGATTTTTTAACAAAGGGCTGACTACTACATACTAAAGTTTGTAGATATTTGTCTAAAAAGATGGTAATTTCCTCTGTTATGTTTCCCTGGCTGTCCACTATTGTTCTAAAAATGGGCTCTTCCCAATTTTTATGGATTTTTTAGGTAGGCCAAAAACCTATCAAATTTTGGTTTCCAAATCCGAACATATTCTGCTGTATTAACAGTAATGAGCCCCTCTAACAACCATTCTTTAATAATTACATCAATCATATTAAACAAAGTTTTTATTTCTGCCCACAAAATTTATTGTCATCCAATACTTTTTTTAATTTGGTTAGAATAATATACTGTATCCATAACCACTATTTCATTCCCCCTGTCAGCTTTCATCATATATATAAATCATTCAAGGAAACAAGGGTCACAAACCAGTAAAGTGAAGTCAGACAGTAGAACTTCAGAATCAGCAAAACATGCACTGGACTCCAGAAAATGCCAACAAAGTTTAATAACAGTTGTAGTATGACAGAGCTTTCAGGAAAGACTCCCTTCATCAGTGTTTGTATGCTCAATCATCAAATTTACTTAAATATCAAATACAAAAAAGTCTTAAAGCACAACCTCCAATCAAAACTCACAATTAATTTGTAATTATGCAATTAATAAAACCGACAGTGTCTTAAAGAGAAATTCTCATCTGAAAACATTTATTTTAAAACTATACCCCTGGATTCATTGAACTTTGTGCAGGATTAGTGCTATTCTTGCATGGAATGGATATGCCCATGTAGAACAGCAGTGCGGCTTTCATATTAATGAAGGCACACTGCTGTATTCTCCACATGGACATGATCCGTGTATGAGTGCGGGGGGGTATCTCTGAGCATTGCTCACACAGTACACACACACACCCTGCACTCTAGAATTGCCATACGGCAATCCCAAAGCAAGTAACAGTGTCCGCAGACACTGTTTTCATAACATAACAGTGTCCGTGGACAAAATACAGTAAAAACACACAAAAGCACAGTCCCCACAATGATTCAGCACAGATAATGTCCAGAATGGTATGCCAGTGTACATGCTGGCATACCAAATAAGAAAGCATGTTCCTGAGAGGAACATTTAAACCAATTTTCCCATGTATGATGTAGTTGTCCAGATGTCCTAACATGTAGAAAGCAATGTCCATACCCCTACAGTAAATAAAAATCAAACACGTTTATTTTATTTTTTTCCATCCCCAATAAAGTTTCAGTATAGCTGAGTGGGTGTGTTCATCAAGCAGCTCTGTATAGCATAGCTGAAACATCCAAAGGAGCTAAATAGAAACATACAACCCAAGCAGTCAAAGTAAAATAGTGTAATGGTTAGAGCATCCACATAGCATACAGTCATTCACAGTTCAAGCCCCAGTGCAGTCCATTCATTTTTATATGTGAAACAACAGAAAAAGTATATTTTTTATAAATATGTAGTGAATAATATATATTTGTTAACCAGGGTAGTGTAGCAGGTGCAAATGTGAGGTGTCAGTGTAGTACATATGTGAACCCCCATATAAACACAAGTGTCCCATACAGTATAGCCACAAAAGAATATAATATAATGTAATGAAAGCATAAGGGAGATGTTAGGGAATGGAAACATACATATCATAAGATGTCATTAAGATTAAATCAACCCCACAAACCGATAGCCCATAAAATGAAAGCTGAACAATGGTAATTTGTGCTCAGCTATGCTTAGCCTGAGTAAGCATTGCTAAATCTTTGTGCTTAGCAATAATTAAAATAGGTAAGCAGATTTGCACATTGGTAAGCAGTGCTTAGCATCCACCCCTTTAAGCAATTCCTATCTGTGCTAAGTGGAGTTGCCCATTGCTTAGCTTAGCTCAGCATATTCAAAACCATCCAATCATGGCAAAGCACAGGAAATCAGCCTTATTTAAACATTTCAGGTGGGAATTCAGCCCATAACCAGTTGTAGCTCATCACTGCAGGCCCTATGGTTGGTGTAAGTCAAGCTGTGCACTTTCGGGTACAGCACTGGGACAGTCAGGAGCCCAGGGTCATGGTTGGACTCCTAGTACAAAACCATGAAGGGAGACTACTGCAGAACCAGTACCAGGGCTCCCAATATAAAGCAGAGACCTGGGACAGTCTTGCACGTAACCTCACCAGTGCCACTGGCCACTCTGACTAGTAAGCAGGTCTTGCACCACTTTTCTGACTTGAAGTGTACGAAAAGGGAGCTCTTGTACAGGTGGGTCCAAGTTGCACAGGCGAGGAATGTCCCAGCTGTGTGTAAGTATCAGTATCAATAAGTGTTTTTCTAAAGTCCAGCCTGTGTATGTGTTGGATAGGTATGCATAAATGTTTCTCCATCTCCTGTAAAGCTGCAGATGAGAGGGCCATGAACATGGATGCTCATGCCAGCAGGCTGCTAAGGCTGCTTCGCAAGGCTGGTGAGTACAAATCTAGCTTGTAGTATTCATGCCAAATAAATAGAAAGGTGTAGAATGTCACCTGTCAGTATTTAAAAATTGGTATCATTTGTACTGAATGAGACATTAGCAGAGTAATAGTGATGTACACGGTATATATCAATAAAAGTGTCATTACTTGTCAATAAAAGTCAAAACCCCGGACTGATCATGTTTACTTTGGTATGTGGTGGTATGAATCAAAATGTGCACAGTTTCTGCACAGCAACTATAGCTCTGAAAGCATTAAATAACCAAGGCTCATCTGACAAATATTGTGGAGTTGTAAAATAGGATATTAACTATATGAAATGTTCCATGCACCAAGATCTTATACCTGAATAGTAATGTTGTGTTAACCAGTGTTTTCCAGACTCTGGTATGTCAAAAGTATGAATACACAGTATAAGAACTATCTGCCATGCATGAATCTCAGAATTACAAGGTCAGATTATACAACCAAGAGAGTATTAGGCAGAAAAAAGTCAAATAAGCAATAGCAGTTTCTCAATAGTTTATTCTGATGAAACACAAACTTTGTTCTATTTTATGCACAAACAGGCATGGTTCGAATTCCGGGAGCGGTAGTAAGCTGTATGCATATTTTCACCCAGGAATATGTAAATATGTGTAGAAAGAGTCAGGTAGTGTTAACAGATATTTCTTCCACAGGTCTGCCAGGTAAGAAAAGGTATATCTTAGCTGTAAGAAGGCTGTACGTATATACTGTATACAACACCCACTGTCCAAGCCTGGGGCTGCAAATGACAGCAAGATAAGTACATACACCAAGTAGTCTCCTCCAAAAAATCTTGCTCAAGTATCACGCTGTCACAGCTAGTGGTCACTGCTGTCCACACCCAGGGTGACCGATAGAAATCAAGGCAGAGTATGGCAGTAGCACATACACACACACACACACACACACACACACACACACACACGCACACACGCACACACACACACACACACACACACACACACACACACACACACACACACACACACACACACACACACACACACTATGAGTGCACATATGTAACTTTGACTATGTGAATATGGGTAGAAACAGTCAGGTAGTGTTAACAGTAATTTCCTCCATAGGTCTGCCAGGTAAGAAAAGGTACAAACTAGCTGTAAGAAGTCTGTAATTATACACTGTGTACAAATATACCACTGCCCAACACAAGGCCATAGGTCGATGTAAAGTAAGGTAATTCCTGGAGACTAATAATTAGAGCAATGATCATTAAAGCTGTGAGCAATTGAAGCCTATACAGTTGTTAACTGATACCTCTCTCTCTCCCCCATGCTATCTGCACCAATAATCTAAACACATAAATCAATGGATATGTTTTTCACCAAACCTACTGTTGGGACATGTGTTCTATTGTTATACAAATATTTAAACATTTGACTATTAATGTTCATTGTTCAAATACTATCATTGGTGGCCTGTTGCTATCAATGTAACATGCATGCCATTATAATGCCCACTGTGGTTCCATATATGCATGTGTTCTATTTGCTATGCAACTGTTCCAAATCTGTTGTATTCAGTTAATGTGAATACCTATGCATGCTGTTATAACTAATCCTGGAATGGGTTTTTCATGACTAGCCAACATATGTTATAAAACTGCAACACCATAGCACATCTGGGAAGGCTGATCCAAGTGGATCCACCTGTCCCGCCTCAAATCGCCATGGCACAAGGCCCCAGCACATCTGGGACCCAACCTGGGGCCTCCTTGTCCTCTGCTCCTGCACCACCTTCAGGTGGAACTGCCTCAGGGGATGGGGCCCATCCTGACATATGAGGCACAAATGTGGACATTCTGCAAATATCTGTTCAGTTGGAGGTATACTAGCAGTGACCATGAACACTGTTTTTGTTTTCAAAGTGCCGTACAGCACTTCCTGAGCGCAGGGGACATGTCTACTGTGCGATCAATGCTCGGACATGCCCCCTGCACTCATTCATGGATCATGTCCGTACAGGTTAGACAGCAGTGCACCTTTATGAATATGCAAGGCACACTGCTGCTGTGCTGAACGGGCACAATCTGTTCCATGCAAGAATAGACTTTGTTCTTGCACGGAGCTTTCATAAATCCCAGGGCACATGTTTGTACTTGAGCTGCTTAATAAAAAAAGGCCATCCTTTTTGCTCATCCCATCAGTTGTGACACATTCTTCATTTGGCATCCATATCATCATATCTTATGGCATAGTACTGAGTGTTTGGTCTATAATTATAAGGTTGTTCAGCATTTTGAAAGTGGAAAAGTATCATCCACTCACTCTCTTAAGAAAGTGCTTATTTCTGCAATGAAATCACTGACACTATCTACTGGGAATCTTCTATGTTCTCTAAACTTTTGTTCAATACTGTGCAAATAAGAGCTTAAAACATTTTAAAAGGACATAACTGACATTCAAAACAATCATAATATGGCATGTTAGTAATATTGAGTGAAAGGCGTTTGATTCCCAGTTCTGCTACCAAATATGTGATGAACAGGGATGCTGACATTTGACCCTCACTGCTGCCAGGAAACAATATGCAGAAGTTTGGGGGATGAATACCACCTCTGTCTAAAACAATATGCAGTACAGGGGTTACTGAGGTAAACCTGTACTACTGATGCCTCTTATGTATGCAACGGGTGACTGATTTTATGAGTTTATGGCAAGTCTTCATGACTGCCTAGGGTTATAACTTAAATCTGTCACATTCAAATAATCTTTACACCTCCTGATACAAAACATGTTTATAATCACTGATTCTTCAAGATTTTAGCCATGTCATTCTGAGCCTGATGCCTTCTATGAGAAAATTACCAGCAGCGGCTGGGAGATATCAAAACTATTTCCCTTGTCCACACTCTTGCAATATTTTAAGGATAGTGTAGTTATACCTCATCAATGATAGTAATAATTTCCCATATTTTAAGTGCATGCTGCCACCTATCATAATAGTACTCTGATAATGATTTCACAGTTACTAAACACTCTTTCAATTAGCTAACAGACATGTTAATTCACATCAGCTGATAGCCAAGCAGTCTCAATTCTAAAGGGGATGAAACAACAAGCTTTGGCAGTACTGTGTTTATCTTTCAGTAATAAAATAAGACATCAGCTACATCCTTTTACAAATGAACAAATGAAAATTCTTTACTCAGATATCCTATCTTGTATATGTAAATGGGACAAGGCTAAGAAAATCTCAGAAAGAGAGGGTAAACTGTTAGAAACTGTCATTTATACTAGATACAAGTGATTGCCTTCTTAGGACTTTCTGGGTACTACAGGAAATGTTTTCCAGGGTTTGTCTCTATTTCATGTTCCCTTATCAACATCCTAAACTCAGATTACCTGTCACTCGGCTGGTCAGGATAAAACAGACAAACATCTGTGGGTTCTGTTCAAACAGCTTTATTATGTACAAACACATCAGGGTTGATGCTGAATAACTTTAACTTAGGTAAACTTACAAACAAACTAGCTATCAAACTCAAACATGCTCACTCTCTGGCTGCACTCTCAAACTGGGACTGAAGCTAGCATGTGCTTGCCATGTATAAGCATGTGCTGTCCTTGGAAATGCTTCTTAAAGGTACAACACACACACACTATTCTACATTACCTAAGTGATTCAGGTTGATGCCAGCAGTCGAAGAAGAATTTCAGATGCTTTGCAAAGCCTTTGTACCAAACTGGATCTGATATCCCATGGCCAGCAGTAAGAGATGGTGATTTTAAGACTGACTGGGAAAAGAATGTGACAAACAGTGTCATCTGAGTCTTAATGTTTCAGTTGTACTGGCTCTTAATGATGGTATTTCCATTAAAATAGTTGTAGTTTAGGAGCACAACAAATGAAGTGATGACAGCATTTAATCTGGGATCTACTGCTATGTGATAATGCAACCTTTTTGCTTAAAAAATGAAATAAACTATCAGTTCATTTTGCTTTAGTTCTGATGAAGTCTTATGTTTTACAGATGAAAGCATTAAATGTGTGTGAAATAAAGCTTGCATTTATTTTACTGAGCTTGCACCTCAGATTTGTGGGCTTACTTATTCATAGGCTCATAGGTTCATAGGTAGGTACTAGGCTATTGGCCCAAGGGCCTAAGTAAGCCTAGCCAACAAGGTTCTCTGACTTACGCCACCCAAGAAAGTTATTTTCCTGTGCAAATTCATATTAATTAATAGGATGTTCAGCGTCAAAATAGAAGAACATATGTGAGTTATAAAGAATAAAACAAAGGAAAGATCTTTATCTTGCATGTTTGTTCTTGCCATGGGACTTGCATGTTTGTTCTTGCCATGGGAGTTGGCATAGTGGTTAAGGTATTTACCTCACAAATACAAAGTACTGGGTTTATAATTTTACATGTATAATTTATATATATATATATATATATATATATATATATATATATATATATATATATATATATATATACACACAGACACACACACATACATATATATATATATATATATATATATATATATATATATATCCATAGTTATATATATATCCATAGTTATATATATATCCATAGTTATCCATCTCTCTCTGTATGTATATATATATATATATATATATATATATATATATATATATATATATATATATATATATATAGATATAGCATGTGTGTATGCATACTTGAGCATCCCTGTCACATAATTAAATGCTTAAATGAATGAAATCCACATTATTATGTATATCTTCTGCTAGACTGAAGCATAGCTGTGAGAGGAGTAATACCCCAATCTCTGCTGTGCCACGATTCCACAAAATACAAGTCCCATTCTCTTCATCCTTCAATGTTTCAATGTTAGGACATTTTGATAATGTTAGTTTCACTCAGATGACTGTACAAATATTTCATAGGTACTCATATGTTTATATTTATATATACATATAAATACACACATGCGCACATGCACACACACACACACACACACACACACACACACACACACACACACACACACACACACACACACACACACACACACACACATATCTATCTATCTATATATATATATATATATATATATATATATATATATATATATATATAGCTATAATGTGCGTCTTCTTATATTTGGGGAGGTAAAACTATAGATTAAAAAGAGTTAGGAAAAGAATCACATTTTTTTTTTAAAGTTTATGCTTCAGTTCCTGTTGGACTGAATAATGAAGCAGACCATAAAACTCTGACTGGATTGTCATTTTTCATTATTATTATTATTATTATTATTATTTAATTTTCTTTGCTGATGTCTGTTAACTGCATAAAATCATTTATATTAGTCTGTATCAGCTACATAAGGTTTGCATTTTTTTTATTGTTAGAGTCCTGAGAAGACATTTTGCTGAAGTGCTTAAAGTTTCAGTAAATTGACTACCTTTAGTCTTGTTATTATTATTGGATGCAATATTTTTTTGTAATTTTGTTGTTTCTTGTTTATCTCTACTAACCTCAGTAGAATAACTGGTCATTTTAGGGAACCTCCTTGAATTAATTATATAGTGTTCTTGCTTGCAAAAATGCCACCAAATAATCAGCTGATTGTTGAAACCAATTATTTTTCTATCCACCTAGGCATCATTATTTGGGAAAGAGGGATTCCACTCAGAACCAGAGCTTGCCTGCATTTGTCACATGTTGGAAAGTTCATCTATGACTCTCTACATGTTCCTCACTTTTTTTTTTGTCTTAGGTTATTCACTTCCATGTGGGCCACTACTATGTTGTACTCATATTTGTCTTGACAAACAGTCTTTAGAGCCCTTTTAATGTCAGAGATTCAGGAACCTGAAAGGCAACTGACTGTAACCATATCCTTGTCTAGCCTAGTGAGTAGAGAATCTGTATACTTAACAAAGGAAACATCAATCACTCAGGTGTTCATGTTAATAGAGTGTTTAATGGTATAAGACTGGGATTCATCTGACTCTTGACATCTTAATAGTGTAGGTGTGCATGTAGGAGATGGGTTGAAGCATTTCATCAAAGACCTATTGTTACTACTTCCAGGAGCCTTTGTTAGAGATTTTTAATGGCCTCAGAATATGATATAATTAATCCATTTTTTTGAGAATGAGGTGGTGATGGTGGTGAATGCAGGGGTGTACAAGGTTTACTGTGCATGGTTTCATGTGAAACGGATGCTGCCAAATTAGTTAAATTTTCATACTTCTTACGCTATGACTTATTTGTTTCAACTAAGACAGAAGAGTTTGTTATCAGAAATTATATGGCAGTTCATGTGCTGGCTGAGGACACCAAGTGCTAATATGCTGGAAACAGAAGGAAAACGAGTTGGCTGACTTTCCATGATGTCCAGTGCTTCTAGTGTCAGATAGAGAAGTGTACAGGTAAGGTATATGTGACTAAGCAGCTTAATTTAATTTAAACTTTGGAGAAGGGCACAGACTAATCTATTTGTTGGGACAAAGTAGCTAATTCTAGTTAGTGGAATATTTTTCATGCTAAACTAAATGAATGAGTAGCTCCTTTTCTGGGAGATGTACAGTAGAATATTAATTGCATTTAGTACATGAAGCAAGACAGAAAATGAGGAAGATTTTGAGCTGGAAACAATGGTGGATCACTTTAATAAAAGGAGCAACCATTGTTCTGGCTTTGCTATGTTTAAATGATCCAGATTCCTTTTTGTCAAACAGGGCAGTGATTATGTTGTCACAAACAGAAGGAAGCAGCTAGTCTCAATAAGAAGCAACTCAAGGCATTGACTATGAACAGAAAATAGATTGGGGAACTTATTCATAGATACAGAAGATAAACCTAAACATTTTTTTTTTTGCAGATTAATACAGATACTAGGCAACAGCACAAATCACCAGCTACTATAGTAGACTTTGCAGCCCCCACTGCATAGAAACTACAAATTAAAAAGAAATGCCAAAAATTCAAAAAGAAGATCTCAGAATTCAAGAGGCAATATCAATTATACTGATAAACTGTATCCAAAACAAGTAAAGATCTTAAATAAGCCTGGCATTCTCTTCTCTTGCCAGGATTTACCTCATAGCATAATCACTTAAACAGCAAAAATACAGTTGTTGTTGTCTTTCGGCTTTTCCCAGTTAGGGGTCGCCACAGCGGAACTTTGGTTCGCTAATGATTGGCAGTAGATTTTGATGAACGCCGAGGTGCCAGCTCGACGTTCAACCTTCAATGAAGGCACGCCCTTTTACGCATGTCTTTTGAAGGCCCACCCAACCATGGGGAGGACATGCAGACTCCACACAGAAGGCACTCCCTGCACTCCAGCCGAGAATCGAATGGGAGAACCTCTTGCTGTGAGACAACAATGCTACCACTGCACCACCACGGATTCATATCTATTAAATGGAATATGACAGAAATAAGAGCTTAAAAGTACTGAAAACTATTAACCTAGGTGCTATAGGGTTAAATGATGGCAGTGATTAAATAACAATTTGTTAAAAAACAAAATGTTTAAACTGACAAAATGACAAACTGATGACAAAAATAAGTTGAATCAGGAAAGAACTGCTAAAATAACTTAAAACTGATAAATAATCTAAGAATCTAAAAACATTACTCAAAACACTTATCCAGTTATTGCAAGGCCTAGAGACCAACAGCAGATGAATTCTAAACAACTACCAGTGATTCATAAATGCTTTCAGAAGCCAACAGCCAACAGCAATTACATGTATAAATTGCCTCCAAGTGAGTAGAATTCTTGAATGACCCTGGCCATTTTTCCCCTCATCAGGAAAGGAAAATAGCCAGTTTCCTGGCTGAATTTAATTTGCAGCGGCAACAGTCTTCAGTTCTCACTCTTATGACAATTGCAACATTAACTGGTCGCTAGGATCAATGTCATCTTATGTTTGAGTTTGCATTGACCATCTGTAAATGACCTGTACTTTCTGATTTTTTTGTTTGCTAGTTTGCTTCTACATGAAAAGTTTTTTTTTCTATGTTCCTTTGAAAAGCTGACAGACGTTTTAATAATTTCCATTTAGAATATCATTAATTGCATTCCTACCAATAATGCTATTATATAAACACTTCTGTCTAACTGCCCTTGACATCTAAATAAAAAAGTATTTTCTCAGTTCTGCAGTTCTGCAAAGCAATCCAGTATATGAGGGTCATCAACGTTACGTTGATTGTCTAAGGAATTTCTTTCAGTCAATATATGCAAGCAGTCATCTATGCTGATAGATTAACACAACTCTAACTATTCTCAGTAGCCTACTGGCTGCTGTGAGGTGCCTGTGCCTCATGTTCTGCAGACTGGAAAAGGACCGACATGATTATCCTTTAAAGGATTATAAACAAGATAGAAGGTATGACAGCTATAGACTAGTACTTAGCTTAGTCATAGGTAATAACATGGAATCACTGTATAAACAGAACATTTTCGTATGTGTAATTTGAGAGGCAGTGGATGTTAATGCATAAATTATTTTTTCACAAATGGAAACGACATTTTTTCCTTTGTGTACATAGTCCAATTTACAGCAATTTCTGATGTCTCTAGGTTTTCCTTTCTCTGGTGTCTCCACTGGTATCATTAAGTTTTGCACACACACACACACACACACACACACACACACACACACACACACACACACACACACACACACACACACACACCTGTTTATATATATATATATATATATATATATATATATATATATATATATATATACATATGCGTGTGTGTGTGTGTGTGTGTGTGTGTGTGTATATGTATATATATAGATAGACAGACATACACAAGCACACAGACACACACACACACACACACACACACACACACACACACACACACACACACACAAACATTTCATTTAGCAGTTCTTCAAATAAATAGTTTATTCTGCTACCCAAACATTCTTCAATAAGAAAAAGATTCACTTTAAAAGTGTGTCCAATTTAGTTGTCTGCTTTATTATCTGTTATACAAAAGTTATATATTTTATAGTTGAGAATGTTTCTTTCTATCAAACTATATTTTGAAAAAGGTAGAAATCCCTTTTTTCTTGTTGTAAAAAATATAAATATAATATAATTCAATGACTGGATAACTGGGATACTAAGGCAGACAGAGGCCATTGACATAGTTTACCTGGGTGTCAATATAAGGCATTTTGATCAGTACTGCAGTAAGCTCTATGGAAGAAATTAGCCATGAAATGATTCATAGGAATGTAGAATGGATACACCTGCTAGACAGTACTCCCCATACTGACAATGCACAGGGATTCTACTGAAATGAATGGATGGAAGCCTGCACAGTACAAGAACGTTCAGTACTCTGATGAGCCTTTTTCACTGTCAACAGAAGTGACACTACAGATAGTCAAGAAGGGAACAGTATACTTTTTACTAATGATACAAGCAATTGTGGCAAGGTTGGTAGAAAAGGACTTGGCAGAAAGGAGTCGATGATTCTAACATGGCAGCTCAAATTCAATGTAAAAACTAAAACAGTACATTAGAGTCCATAACATGAGGAGAATACACAAATGGAGGTGAAGCAGCAGCAACAGTAAAACAAGAAAGTGGTAAGCAAACAACGTTTTTTTCAATTTTTCAATTATTATTGTAGTATACTTATGTAGAAAACCAGACACAAACTAATGTATTTTTGGTATACCATTTAATAAAATATGCCCAATATTGTCAATAAATATGTAATGGCAATATAACCACATTTTATAATGTATTCTTGGGAGGAAAACTCTAAAACAAATTTGGGTAACTGGAAATTCAAAGATGAAATATGTTATTAGGGTCAATGTTAAATCATGAAACACTTAAAAAAGTGAACAATGATTTATCAAACCCATACAATCTTGAATGCTTAGAACAGTGATTTTTTTTTCCAAGGGAAAAAAATTGATGTTCCACAAAAAAAACAAATAAATAAATAAAATAAAAAATTATAAAACATTTGAGCACCTTCTGTGTGGAATCTGCATGTCCTCCCCATGGTCAAGTGACGTTAAAGACATGCAGGTAGGTGTGTGTGTGAAAGGGCATGCCTTCTTTGAAGGTTGGGTGTTGGGCTGGCAACTCGGCACCATAAAAATCAACTGCCAATCATTAGCGCATGGGAGTTCCACTGTGGTGACCCCTAACCAGGAAAGACCGAAAGACTTTTAAATAAATTGGGGGGCTTTGCCCTACACCCCCCTACTTTAATATACCAACTCTGATATTGCACTACAGTGACAAAAACAGCAAAATAACAGAAGCGGCCAAGTGATTTCTTTCCCAGGGAAAGAATTTGCTTATATGCCATTTCGCTATTTTGCCTTTTTGTGCTTTCAAGTTTGATCAAGATGCATTCGAAAGAATGTGTCTTTGATCATTTAATAGGAACCCTGTTATTATGCCACTTGTCAGTAATCATGTTTATGTAGTAGCAGATAAGATAATTGGAATACCAGTATACATAAAAAAAGGATAAATATTAAAATAAATCAAAGTAATGTTGGTAGTTCCACTATACTGAAACTATTTAGACCCCACATGGACTATTCCATGTAGTTTTGAGGACTATTTCACCAAACTTTCATAAGGATACAAAAGTATAGAACTGACAAATTTTCTGTCTAAATTCATAGTAAAAATATAGACTACTAGATGTTAATTAATTTTATCAGGACAGAGACAAAGGAGGATATGACCCAATCCTTCAAACACCTCAATGAAATCTATAGATTGAAATTGTATATATTCTTTCAAACAGAGATGCATGAGAACAGAGGGACATAATTTGGAAAAAAATTAAGTGGATGGCAGAAAAGAATTACAAGAACCAGTTTTCTTTAATATAGTGCATTATTGAAAGAGTTTTTCTGAGGAGTCAAAGGCATCAAAAGCAGTGGGAAAACTTCAGCACCAGCATGACATGTCTAACCCTCTTTTTTACAGCAGAATAAAAAGGAAATATATTTTTACTAAGTGATACCTACACCTTATCCAATAAATGACAAGCTGTCAGCCTACACTGGTAAAGCATTCCTCTTCTATTGACAAAATGTGTGCTTTAGTATTAAACATTGCTTCTCCGTCATATCACTTATTCAAAGAAAAACATGTTAATTGTTTTAGTCAATTTATTTCCATTACTTCTGTGATTCATATCTATTTCTTAGCTCCACCTTTTAAACAGTACACAAAGCCAAATGCTAAATTATTTCTATATTTTTATCAAAGACCATAAATAAAATTTCTGAAAGAATACATGCATATCACATTACTGACAATTTCCTTACACGTACTTCTGTTGATGAGTACACTGACATTTTCCATTCCTTTACTGCCCCACATATTTTTGTATCCATGTGTTGCTTATTAAACTGCAGGCATCTTTTACTACTCAGTTTGAAAATATCAGATATATTTGGGTCATTATCAAATAAAGTATCTGTCACAGTTTAAGCCAGAAACTGCTTTAATGCTGCAATGTTTTAGTTATCTTGGCTTTCTTTTATTTTCAGTTTATTTTGACACTCTCCCCTGGACTCAATAAACTCCAAGCAGGAATAATGTTATTCCTGTAAAGAGTTTTCCATGTTGTAGCATTAGCATTAACAGCAGCGCACCTTGCATATTCATGAAGGCGTGCTGCTGTTAAATCTAAATGGACATGAGCAGTGTACGAGTGCAGGGGGCATGTTTAAGTAGTGCATGGACATTGAACATGACCCCTGCACTCAGAAAGTACAATACAGCACTTTCAAAAGTATTTCAGTGTCCGCAGACACTGAAATGAAATTAAAATGAGTAGTTCAGTGTCCGCAGACACTGAAATAGCTAGGGGAGCAAGAAACAATGCAGGGTGTGTGTGACAGGTTCTGTCGCACATCCCTTGCATTTTAAAAGTGCCATACGGTCATACCTGTTAAATGTACAGGTGTCTACAGAATGCCCAGATGCCTGCCTCACATATGCTTCACCTTCCTGGAGCAATAAAGCTGTACAAAGTCATAAATAATGGGAGAAAAAGCCACAAATATATGGAAACGTCTTAAATATCACACTGACAAATCTGAAAGGTGATAGAATAAAAGGTTTGCAGTAGTACGGACTTCCTGCAGGGTACGAAGAGTGAAACAGAAATTTCTGCCTTCCTAAAGTGTCATACGGCCATATCCGTCAACTCTATGGGTTTCTGTAGAATACCCAGATGCCTGTCTCACATATCCGTCAACCTCCTAGAGTAGAAAAGATGTACAAGGACATAAATAAAAAATGTTTTTCCATACTAAGGTATGTTTAAGCATAGCTGAGCTGGTGTGCACTTTATGGCCCTCTGTCCAGCATTGCTTAAAGACCCAAGAGAAGATAAATAAAAATATACAGCTAAAATCACCAAACCGAGATAGTGTAGGGGGTTGAAACTCTGCTTTACACTGACATTTTCCATTCCTTTACTGCCCCACATATTTTTGAATCCATGTGTTGCTTATTAAACTGCAGGCACCTTTTACTACTCAGTTCATGGTCTGAGTACCAAGACAGGCAATTTATTTTTACATGGGAAAGCATTGTTAAAATCATTATTATCATCTTAAAGCATGTAGTAATTGATTTTTGTCAATCAGGGTAGTGTAGCTGTTGTAAAATGGAAATGAGAGTACATATAACATGTGAAACCACCTATATATACACAAGTGTCCCATACAGTATAGTCACACCCCTTGTTAATGTAATGAAAGCACATAGAGGGATGTCATGTAAATTAAATCATATACACTTAATAAATTAGGTCATTATTCTGATAATTTCTTAAAAATGAAAAGTGAGCAATGATTAGCAATGCTCAGCTATGCTTAGCATGTTTAAGCATCGCTTAGACATGAATGCTGAGCAACAGGTAGCTGAGCTAAGTGGATTTGTGAACTGTTAAGCAGTGCTCAGCAATTACCCCTTTAAACACTGTTCACATCAGCTTAGCAGATTTGTGCACTGCTTAGCAGCGCTTAACATGTTCAAAAATGATCCAATGATGGCAAAGAGAAGGAATATTGCCTTATTTAAATGGCATGGGTGGGAATACAGCCAGAATCTGTTATAGTTCATCTGTGCAGGTACTATGGCTAGTGTAGGTGAAGGAATGCACTTCTCGGCACAGTGCTGGAGCATTCAGGAGTCCAGGGTCATGGCTGGCCTCCTTGTAAATAACCACAAGGACAGACTGCTGCAGAACCAGTACCTGAGCTCACAATACAAAGCAGAAGCCTGGGACCATCTTGCACATGATCTCACCAGTGCTACTGGAATTGCCCAGAATGGTGAGCAGGTACGGCACCACTATGCTGACCCAAAGCAGAGGAAGAGGGCTCTCTTGGCCCAATGGATCCAAGATGCATGGGCACAGAATGCTCCAGTAGTGAGTATTACTATCAAGTAGTTTGTAGCAAATACTAGCCTGAGAATATGATACACAGATATGTATAATGTTTGTTTTTCTCCCCTACAGCTGCAGCAGAAAGGGCTAGTAATGTAGAAGCCCATGCCAACAGACTGCTGAGGCTGCACCAACAAGTTGGCGAGTACAAACCTATTTTGCAGTATATTGTGCAAATAGCTAAGAAGGAGTACATTGCTTAATGCTAGTAGGCATACTGTTACTGTGTTAACTGAAGAAATAAAACAAGTTTGTCCGACTAATATTGATGTGTAATAAAGATCGGTACAAAAAGCTTTTGTGTTTACTCTGACATGCTGTTGTAGACATACAGAATGTACAGGGGTGGTTTGTGCTATTGAACTGCAGGACTGTAGCCCCCACAGCTGTAAAAAGAAAAAAAAAAACAAAGAAAAACAAAAGAAAAGAAAAAAACAAAATTAAAATAAAATGAATAGCGAGTCCTGGAACTCCGTGCATGCATGCTTGGCATTCCTGGAACTCTGCACACATGCATGTAGGAATCCAGACTGCCATTTAACCAGTCGAGATTAGAAGAAGGGATCAGACTTACAAAATTCCCAGATGTCTATGCAGTTACAACTGCATAGACGGGAACGGGATTGGACTGCAACATCTGCAAACTGAATCCTGCTCTCACAGAAAGACAGATGGGACTTGGAAGCAGACTGCAACATCTGCAGGCAAACTCAGGGGCTGGGACTTTTAAAGCAATCACTTGAAAGCAGACTGCAACCTGGGCTGGGACTTTGAAGCAAGCTGCTGTAGGAATTTCAACTGTAACAGACTCCAAACCTAGGTAGAGGTGTGTGTGTGTGTGTGTGTGTGTGTGTGTGTGTGTGTGTGTGTGTGTGTGTGTGTGTGTGTGTGTGTGGGTGTGTGTGTGTGTGTGTGTGTGTGTGCGTGCGTTTGCATGTGCGTGTGTGTGTGTGTGTGTATGTGTGTGTGTGTGTGTGTGTGTGTGTGTGTGTGTGTGTGTGTGTGTGTGTATGTGCAATGCCCCAATTAAATATAGCTGGTAGATAGAAAGAAACTCAGGAAAGGCTCAAACCCAAAGATATACCTGGTGGCTGGAGAAAAACTCAGGCTCAAACCCTGTACCTTGGTTGCAGGTAGCAAGAGCCTGACTTCCCTACCCACCACCACTTGTGAAAGCTATTCAGATTTTTGCCTCATATTTTCATTCTGTTCTGTTCCTCATAAAATCTGTGGTTTTCTGGATTTTGAATTCACTAAATAATGACAGGCAATTGAATTTCAGACTTCGTATTCTTCAGAAAGCACATGGTAACACAAAACCTTTTATTCTAGCAAATTTCTAAGTTTATAAGATCAATATTTGAAATGTGTTCCTATTTTTGGGGTTGTATTCCCCCATTATTGTCTTTGTCCAGGTTTTCTGTGCTAAGAGGTTGAGAGCTATGGTGAGAACTGAATTCACTGAATATGTTTAGGGGCTATATTTTCCCATTATTTGCTTTGCCTAGGTGTTTTGTGCTAAGAGGTTGAGAGCTATGGTGAGAAATGAATTCACTAAATGATAGCCATTTAAGTTTCAGTCTTTCTATGTTTCAAGCAGCACATGATTTGGCATAGTGGTATGTTGCTCTAACTGTAGTGCTCAAGATCGTGGGCCCAAGACTTGGCAGTGCAATGCATGGTAGTAACACAGCATTTTATTCTAGCAACTTTCCAAGATTATACTAGCAATGTTTAAAATGTGTCCTTGGTTTTTGGGCTTTTGACCCCCACCAATAAATTTTGTTTTTTCCAGATTTCTTGCACTGCAAAGTTGAGAGATACAGTTGAGTGTCAAGTGGATTTTGCAAGGAGCTGAGAACTTCAGGGGAAGAGAAGTTTAGAGCTGCTTATGCTGAGTCTGCTTGCAGTGTTAATAACACAACATGTAGTGTACTTGCTCTTTATGCAGAAGGCTGTGGGTTCTACTCCTACAGTATGTTGATGCATTGCTGATACGGTACTGTGTTGTACCTTTAAAGGGGGTGGATGCCGTAGTCCTGAGAGCATAGGTTCATAGGTTCATAGGTTCATAGGTTGGTACTAGGCTATCAGCCCTAGGGCCTATACAAGCCTAGCCATAACAATTCCCTGGCTATTTCTTCCCACACTATTTACTTCCCTGGACCCCTGTCTAGCAGGGCGACTGATGTGATCCCCGGGGTGAATTTCCTTTCTCCCATCCAATCGTCAAGGTTCTTTTTGAAGAGGACCAAAGAGGCACTCTGCTTGACATGTATAGGCAATCTATTCCAGAGTCTGGGGAGTCTCTGGGTCAGGAACCTATCCCTCCAGCATGTTTTGTTTATTGTGATTACAAGGTTTAGATCCCTGGAGCGTGTGGCTCTGAGGGATTGGGATTTCTTTAAGTGTAGCATGTCCAACAGCTCTGGGTTTGACATGGCCTTGTATGTTAAGCAAAGATCACCTCTGAGTAGACGATATGCGACAGAGTATAGCTGGAGTTTTTAAGGCGGTCAGCATAGGGCATCTGCTTTAGGCCTGTGATTCTTTTAGTGAGGTATTTCTGTGGCCTTTCCAGTTGTTGCAGATGTCTTGAGAGGTGCATACCAAATGGGGCATTGTATTCTATAATGGGTCTAATGAGGGATGAGTACAGTGGGACAATGACCTTCTTTTTTCTGGATGAAAAGCCCTTAGTGATGAGGTGTGCCACATAGAAGGATTTCCTGACTGTTGTGGCGATGTGGTTATCGAAGGTGAGACCACTGTCCACCTGTGTCCCTAAGTCTCTTATCAAACTTTCGGTGTTCAGTGTACTGCCACCTATATGGTAATTCATGGATACATGTTTTTTTCCCAAAGGGGATAACTATACATTTCTTGGCATTGAGCTTGAGCCCATGGCTCTGGCACCAAGCATCTGTTTCTGTAAGGCCCTTTTGTAGAGTATCCACATCATTTGGGGATTCAATAAAGGCTCCCAGTTTGCAGTCATCTGCAAACTTTGTTATCCAGAGTCCCTTAGTGTTGGCCTGTACTTCAGAGAAGTAGATGCCAAACAAGAGCGGTCCCAGGACTGAACCCTGAGATACTCCACTTGTCACTTGTCTGGAGCTGGATTTGGAGTCGGCTACTTTTACAGTGTGGGTTCTCTAGCATCCTCTTTGGCAGAGATACCTAGTAACTATGAACCTGATATCAGTTTCCCGTCCATTCCCTATTGCAATATTACTAGATTATCATTTTTTAATGTAACATAGGCAATTTATTTCTCAAGGGCAACAGGCACTTTATTTGTAGATAAAACAAGGAAATATAAAGTTGTTTGCTGGCAGCAACCTCTTCATTATTTACATATCTCTTTAATGTAGAATTATTTAGATGACATTTACTTCTGCACAGATTGTGCATATTTACTGATACTGGTGGATTGTAGAAGTTTTAGTAAACTTTTATGATGGAAATGTTCTGAATTGGGCAGGTTTGTCATTACTGGTGCATGCCATTTGTTTCATTGTTTACTGGAAGAATGTTCAAAACAATAAATTTAAAACCCTCTAATAACTGCACTTTATTATACAATGAATATAATTTAATACAATCAGGAAAGTGCATCAAAGAACACATGTATGTTTCATGTGCAAGGGGCCTATAATATGAAAACAGACCAAAGTTAATCTTTATCTGCCACTGGCCAGATGTATTTTCTTTGAATGTGGGTTTCAATGCTGTTTCAATGAATGTGAGTTTCAAGGGCAGAGAAGTTTTAATGCTAAGTCTATTTTCATTGTGAGACTGCATTGCTTTGTTTAGCAGATGTCTATTAGTCTTTGTGCTGTAAAATGTAAAATAAAACATTTAAATGAAATCCAAATCATCGAAGAAGTAAAGCAGTATGCACATTACAGTGTTTATGGTAAATGGGGCGAAATAGCCAAGTAATGGGACATTGGAATGGCTGCAGGGGGGATGCCCCATTTGACCATGATTTTGTGAGGGGGGGTGGCAAACTCAAAGACAGCCCTGGCTGAACTATACCTCTCAACTGTCCAGATTTTCCAGGAATTAATAGATTTTTGCTTCTTATTTTTGGTTTGTTCCTCATACAATTTGTGGTTTTCTGGCAAATCATTTAGGATTTAAGTCACTAAATAATGACAGACATTGAGTTTCAGACTTCATACCCTTCAGAAAAATGGATGCTAAAGCAAGACTTGCTATTCTATCAACTGTCTAAGTTTATACAAGAGTAATTTTTAGTACAGTTTGTATGTTCCCCCAATATATTTGGCCTTGTCCAGATTTCCTGTGATAAGACATTGAGAGGCATGCACAAATAAATTGCTTTATAGAATTAGGTATATCCAAACCTCTTAACTGTCCCAGATTTTGGCTCAAAATGTTGCGCTCCCCCTAATAATCTCTCTGCAAAATGGCACTTTTGGAAGAAAACATGGAGGGTTTACAATTAATAACTAATTGTAATGATCAGAGTTATAGATTACCTTTAACCCAGCAGCTGGGATGCACAAACTAGTGCATTTCTTAATAAAGTTCCCAGCTGATATAATGAGGGAGAGGAGGCCAGAAGGGCATCCAATGTAAAACCTCTGCCAAATGACATCTGCAGACAACAATACAGATTTCCATACTGGATCTGTCGAGGCCCAGGTTAACCACGACCGCCACCAGTACTGTTAGCCAACAGGGTTCTGACAGAAATTGAGCTACTGTTGGCCAAAGGAGAAGAAGAGGGAGAAGGCATGCCTGAAGGCAGGAAGAGAGGAGGAAGGTTAGGAGTGTAGTAGTGAGGGTAGAAACTTTGAATGTAACTTTGAATGTTGGCAGTATGACTGGTATAGGAAGAGAGCTAGCTGATATAATGGAGAGAAGGAAGGTTGATATATTGTGCATGAAGAGACCAGATAGAAAGGGAGTAAGGCCAGGTGTATAGGAGGCAGGTTCAAATTGTTCTATCATGGTGTGGATGGCAGAAGAAATGGGGTAGGGGTTATCATGAAGGAACAGTATGTCAAGAGTGTTTTGGAGGTGAAAAAGAGTGTTGGATAGAGTGATGTTTATGAAACTGGAAACTGATGGTGTAATGATGAATGCTATTAGTGCATACAATCCAAAAGTTGGGTGCAAGATGGATGAGAAAGAAAAATTTTGGAGTGAGTTGGATGAAGTGGCGGTGAGTGTACCCAAGGGTGAGAGACTGGTGATTGGAGCAGATTTCAATGGGCATGTTGTTGAAGGGAACAGAGGGGATGAGAAAGTGATGGGTTGGTATGGTGTTAAGGAGAGGAATGCAAAAGGGCAGATGATAGTTGATTTTGTGAAAAGGATGGACATGGCTGTGGAGAATATGTATTTTAAGAAGAGGGAGGAGCATAGGGTGACATACAAAAGTGAAGGAAGATGCACACAGGTAGATTATATCCTATGCAGGAGAGCCTATCTGAAGGAGATTGAAGACTGTAAAGTGGTGACATGGGAAAGTGTAGTTAGTCAGCATAGAATGGTGGTCTGTAGGATGATGGTGATCAAGAAGAAGAAGAGGAGTGTGAGAGCAGTGCCAATGATTAAATGGTGGAAGCTGAAAAATGGTGATTGTGAGGTGGAGTTCATGGAAGATTTAAGACAGACACTGGGGAAAAATGAAGAGTTACTGACTTACTGGGTAACTACAGCAGAGCTGGTAAGGGAGACAGCTAGAAAGGTGCTTGGTGTGACATCTGGACAGAGGAAGGAGGTCATGGAGACCTGGTGGTGGAATGAGAAAGTACAGGAGAGTATACAGAGGAAAAGGCTGGTGATGAAGAAGTGGGATTGTCAAAGAGATGAAGAAAGTTGACAGGGGTATAAGGAGGAGAGGTGCACGGCAAAGAGAGAGATGTCAAAGGCTAAGGATAAGGCATATGGAGAATTGTATAAAAGGTTGGGACTAAAGATGGAGAAAAGGACCTGTACCAATTGACTAGACAGAGGGACCGAGCTGGGAAAGATGTGCAGCAGGTAAGGGTGATAAAGGATATTGAGGAAAACATACTCACAAGTGAGGAGAGTGTGTTGAGCAGATGGAAAGAGTACTTTGAGGGGCTGATGAATGAAGAGAATGAGAGAGAGAAAAGTTTGGATGTTGTGGGGATAGTGAATCAGGAAGTGAAACAGATTAGCAATGAGGAAGTAAGGACAGCTATGAAGAGAATGAAGAATGGAAGGGCTGTTGGCTCAGATGACATACCAGTGGAAGCAAGGAGGTGCTTAGAAGAAATGCCAATGGAGTTTTTAACGAGATTGTTTAAGGAAATCTTGGAAAGTCAGATGATGCCTGAGGAGTGGAGAAAAAGTGTTTTGGTACCTATCGTTAAGAATAAGGGTAATGTGCAGAGCTGTAGTAACTACAGAGGGATAAAATTGATCAGTCACAGCTTGAAGTTATGGGAAAGATTAATGGAAGCTAGGTTAAGAAAGGAGGTGATGATTAGTGATCAGCAGTATGGTTTCCTGCAGGGAAAGAGCACTACAGATGCAATGTTTGCTCTGAGAGTGTTGATGGAGAAATATAGAGAAAGTCAGAAGGAGCTGCATCGTGTTTTTGTGGACTTAGAGAAATATGACAGGGTGCCTAGAAAGGAGTTGTGTTATTGTATGAGGAAGTTGGGAGTGGCAGAGAAGTATGTAAGTGTGGTACAGGATATGTATAAGGGTAGTGTGACAGTGATGAGGTCTGCGGTGGGAGTGACTGATGCATTTAAGGTGGAGGTGGGATTACATCAAGGATCAGCTCTGAGCCCTTTCTTATTTGCAGTGGTGATGGACAGGTTGACAGATGAGATCAGACAGGCGGCCCCATGGATTATGATGTTTGCAGATGACATTGTGATCTGAAATGAGAGTAGGGACCAAGTTGAGGAGACCTTGGAGAGGTGGAGATATGCTGTAGAGAGGAGAGGAATGAAGATCAACAGGACTAAGACAGAATATATGTGTGTGAATAAGAGGGTGGATAGAGGAATGGTGAGGATGCAGGGAGTAGAGTTGGTGAAGGTGGATGAGTTTATGTACTTGAAGACAAAGCCAGAGAGGCAAGATTGTGTTGGTTTGGACATGTGCTGAGGAGGGATGCTGGGTATATTGGGGAAAGGATGCTATGGATGGAGCTGCCAGGTAAGAAGAAAAGAGGAAGGCCTAAGATAAGGCTTATGGATGTGGTGAGAGAAGACATGCAGGTGGTTGGTGTGACAGAGAAAGATACAGAGGACAGGAAGAAATGGAAACAGATGATCCACTGTGGCAATCCCTAACAGAAACAGCCAAAAGAGAAGAAGAAGAAGAGTTATAGATTACTTTTATTGCAGAAATGCATGTATAGTATCTTATTTTGTCAACTGCTCAACTTAGTACTGATATTAAAAATGTGTCTCTTCTTTGATAGGTTCCTAGCTGTATTTTGTGGCTATTTTATATTTTTGCAACACATTTTTAGTCTGTTTTTCATAAAATTGTGGTTTTCTGGCAAATTAGTGGCAAATCATTAAATACTGAAGTTAGAGAATAGTGACAGACATTTGAGTTTCAGATTTCATACCTTTTAGAAAATGCATCCTAATACAAGACCTACTATTCTATTATCTTTCTAGGTTTGCAAGAGCAATACTTCAAAAATTGTCCTTAGTTTTGGGTCTTTGTCCCACTTCTATTTATGGCTTTGTTCAGATTTCTTGCTCTGAGGTTAAGAGGTATAACAAATGTGTCAGGGCCATCATCATCAGCCAGAGACATTTCAAATTGTGATATACTTGTTGCACCCCACTCCCCCATGAAGTGACTCTGGATGTGTCCAAGCAGGGCGAGGAGCAGTTATGCAGTTTAAGTGTGCAGAGTATCCCCCCATCCAAAGTAGACACAAGTACTACAGTGGCTTTTCATCTGTCCTTGATTTTGCAGAATGTTCTGGTTTTCTGTCATATTTTTATACTGTTGATTTATGCTTCTTATTATTCAGAAAATGCATGTTGTTGCAGTGCCTGTTGCTCTGTGTTTAAGTAGCAATGCTTTAATGACCATCAGGTAAGCTTGTCTGAGATTGTAAGATGCAAGTAAGCTTTAATAAGCATACTGTTAAAGAATTACCAACATTGAAAGTCTTTTTGTTGTTGCCATGTAGAGAATATTTACATAACTAGATAACATATAAGCCTTGGGTATTGAAAGCCATATGACAGTTTTTGTAATAAAGGACAGGACTGCAGTATTTTCAGAAGCTCATTACATTTGTTGGAAACTTGCAATCATCTTTACAGGCTTTACCCATAAACTAAACAGAATGCCAATCTGTCATGTGTGGTCCATAACCTATGCAGTAATCCTTTAAGCAATTTATCTTGAGATTGTTTCTTGTTTGCTGTTCATTTTTTACTTTGACCATGTTTTCCCCATGAAACAAGTAGATAGGTGTTGTCAGGCAGCAGGTCTTGCTTGGATAAGAAACATTTTTACAAGTGGGGGTATCACAGAGATTGCTTCTTTCAGCATGTTACTTGGTACTTTTATAAAGCTGAATATAAATTATAATTAGATCTGCAGTGCAAGGAGAAGTGGTTTGAGTTGAGTGTTGCTTGTTTTTTATATTTGATTTTGACTGTCATTCCAGTAATCTATTTAAAAAGTAATTTATTTTTCATGCCTCACAACCTTTTTGTTTCCATTTAGATATTAAGTAAGCTGTCATGTAGCCAATGCATTGAAATATTTTTTTCATCTACACTTCATTTTGCCTTGATTGGACTCTCATAATGATGGTTTGGCACCCAGGACAGCGTATTTAATTAAAGTCTCAGGATTTTGTTGTTTTGAGCATAGCTCCACCCCTTTCTAGTTGACCACACCCCTCCCTGTTGGCCCCACCCGCTCAGCTGTCTCCTGCAGCCCCCTTTTGATCTGAAGTCACCAGCCGCCTCTGAGAATGTGTACAGGATCTTCACAGCAAATATGGCTGTGACAGAATACATTAACTGAGGTTGTTCTGTGAACCAGCTGCTAAGAAAAACTGTAGATGGTGGAGCTGTAAAACAAGATATAAATGAAATATGAAATATATACTGCACTTAGCTCTGAACCATGAATAGTAATGTGTAAAGTTTCAAAGTGTGTTCCATCCTGCATTGCCTTGTGTTAACATTTGCTTTCCAGACTGTAGTAATCCAAAGGATTAATGCACAGAACAATAACTATTTGTCATGCATGCATCACGGGATCACAAGTTCAGACTGTCTAACCAAGAGACGATTAGGCAGAAACCAGTGTAACAAGAAACAGCAGTTCCACAGTTACTCAGTGTGATTGAGAAATAGTTTAGTTGTTATTTTTGCACACCCAGACATGGCTCGAATCCAGGGTGTGGTACTAAGATGTGTGCATATCTACACACAAGGAATCAGGAATAAATGTCAAAACAGTCGGGTAGTGTTAACAAATCCTTTCTCCACAGGTATTGCAGGTAAGGAAATGTTAGTAGCTGTATGAAGGCTATACTAATAAACTATGTACAACTGTTCAACTGTCCCACCACATGCCTGCAAATGACAGCAGTATAGGTACATACAGCATGCACTTTTCCCGACACATGTCACTCAAGTGTTATGCTGTCATGGCTAGTGGTCACTGCTGTCAATAGCCCTGGACACAGATAGGAAACCAGTTGAAATATGCCAGTAATGCACTCACATAGCACATTAGGGTACCCCTCCTGTGCCAGATATGTAATCCTGAGATGTACGAGTCCCCTCTAGTCATGTACCCAGAGTTGTCATGGTTTGCCCCATACCATTCCAGGCTGACAGTTTAATAGGTATGTTTGTGCTACAAAAGCTATGGGCTATAGGCAGATGTAAAGTGAGGACAGACCCATTGAGTAATGAGCAGTACTGTTGTGGAGAATAGAAGCATAAACAGTTGTTAATGGACATTTTGTCTCTTCCCCACCCCTCATCTGCATCAGTAATTATTATTCATATACTATGGGTATGTTGTTATCGAAATCTATTGTCGGGACATGTGTTCTATTATTGTTCATATATTTGATTGGTTGCATGTTAAAATACCTTGTTCAAATACTATTGTTGGTGGCCTGTCGCTGTCAATGCTACTGGCATGCTGTTATGATGCATACTGTTGTTCCATTTATGCGTGTGCTCTGTTTGCTATGCAACTGTTTCATATCTGTTTATGGGGTTAATTGGAAGACCCACACATGCTGTTATAACTAATCTTGAAATGTGTTATGCATGACTAACCAACATATTCTGTAAAATCTCAACACCATAGCACATTTGGGAAAGCAGATCCCAGTGGATCTGTCTGTCCTGCCTCATCTGGCTATGGCACCAGGCCCCAGCATGTCTGGGACTTCCTTGTCCATTGGTCTTGCACCACCTTTGGGTGGTACTGCCTCACATGGTGGGGCTCATCCACCCTGGGAGCAGGCATGGATAGGAACCTGTCATCTGCAGTCACTTCCTGGGTTTGGTGTACTACTTCATCCAAGCAGAGTTGGGTGAGTAGCTGCGCCAGATTGAGGGCCACCTGGCACACTTCGAGGGGCAGGTCACCCCTTCTGTCCAGCCTCCAGCACAGCCACCTTTGGGGCCATGAAGGAGCAATGGTCAATGCCCATGGGTGGGGACTTTAGTCCCACTGTATCCATTTGGGGGCTCATTGGCTTCGGATTCCTAACCACCCTCCCTGTCAAAGGTGTTTAGCCCACTCATGTGTCATATACTTCCCCTGTGTGCTGTCTTGTCTGTCTTGTCTCTCTGCAAATGCAGCATATCCCACTCAACATACCTCCCCAAACATACCTACAGCCCTTCCTCAGCATCCCACTCTCACCTTAAAAAAATAAGGGCATCTGTCCTGCAAAAAAAAATTGCACCATACATAGCTCTACATTTTGCCCCATGTACAGAGAAATTAATCAATCAACCCACAGATTACTCTGCAAATGTCTGTCACCAACATCCCTATCTGTGCGGTGTGAGGCTGTAAAATCCAAATTCTACACATTATACACAGCTGTTGCTGCATAAGAAATGTAGAGCTATGGTCCTTTCCTACAGCTGTCCTGCACATCCCTAGCTGCTTTTCATAATG